>NW_027207514.1:0-287500 GCF_963455315.2 Globicephala melas | reverse complement strand
AACCCTAACCCTAACCCTAACCCTAACCCTAACCCTAACCCTAACCCTAACCCTAACCCTAACCCTAACCCTAACCCTAACCCTAACCCTAACCCTAACCCTAACCTAACCCTAACCCTAACCCTAACCCTAACCCTAACCCTAACCCTAACCCTAACCCTAACCCTAACCCTAACCCTAACCCTAACCCCTAACCCTAACCCTAACCCTAACCCTAACCCTAACCCTAACCCTAACCCTAACCCTAACCCTAACCCTAACCCTAACCCTAACCCTAACCCTAACCCTAACCCTAACCCTAACCCTAACCCTAACCCTAACCCTAACCCTAACCCTAACCCTAACCCTAACCCTAACCCTAACCCTAACCCTAACCCTAACCCTAACCCTAACCCTAACCCTAACCCTAACCCTAACCCTAACCCTAACCCTAACCCTAACCCTAACCCTAACCCTAACCCTAACCCTAACCCTAACCCTAACCCTAACCCTAACCCTAACCCTAACCCTAACCCTAACCCTAACCCTAACCCTAACCCTAACCCTAACCCTAACCCTAACCCTAACCCTAACCCTAACCCTAACCCTAACCCTAACCCTAACCCTAACCCTAACCCTAACCCTAACCCTAACCCTAACCCTAACCCTAACCCTAACCCTAACCCTAACCCTAACCCTAACCCTAACCCTAACCCTAACCCTAACCCTAACCCTAACCCTAACCCTAACCCTAACCCTAACCCTAACCCTAACCCTAACCCTAACCCTAACCCTAACCCTAACCCTAACCCTAACCCTAACCCTAACCCTAACCCTAACCCTAACCCTAACCCTAACCCTAACCCTAACCCTAACCCCTAACCCTAACCCTAACCCTAACCCTAACCCTAACCCTAACCCTAACCCTAACCCTAACCCTAACCCTAACCCTAACCCTAACCCTAACCCTAACCCTAACCCTAACCCTAACCCTAACCCTAACCCTAACCCCTAACCCTAACCCTAACCCTAACCCTAACCCTAACCCTAACCCTAACCCTAACCCTAACCCCTAACCCTAACCCTAACCCTAACCCTAACCCTAACCCTAGGCCGAACCCTAACCCTAACCCTAACCCTAGGCCGAACCCTAACCCTAACCCTTCCCCGAAGCCTGACCCTCAGCCGTCCCCTAATCCTAACCCGTACGCTGACACTAACCCGCGCCCTCACACGTACGCTCCCCCTAGAGCGTTGTCGTACCCTCACCTGGACCCTAAACCGTCCCCGTCCCCGAACCCTAACCCTAGCCCGAAGCCTAACCCTAACCCTTCCCCGAAGCCTGACCCTCAGCCGTCCCCTAATCCTAACCCGTACGCTGACACTAACCCGCGCCCTCACACGTACGCTCCCCCTAGAGCGTTGTCGTACCCTCACCTGGACCCTAAACCGTCCCCGTCCCCTAACCCTAACCCTAGCCCGAAGCCTAACCCTAACCCTTCCCCGAAGCCTGACTCTCAGCCGTCCCCTAATCCTAACGCGTACGCTGACACTAACCCGCGCCCTCACACGTACGCTCCCCCTAGAGCGTTGTCGTACCCTCACCTGGACCCTAAACCGTTCCCGTCCCCTAACCCTAACCCTAGCCCGAGGCCTAACCCTAACACTTCCCCGAAGCCTGACCCTCAGCCGTCCCCTAATCCTAACCCGTACGCTGACACTAACCCGCGCCCTCACACGTACGCTCCCCCTAGAGCGTTGTCGTACCCTCACCTGGACCCTAAACCGTCCCCGTCCCCTAACCCTAACCCTAGCCCGAACCCTAACCCTAAAACTTCCCCGAAGCGTGACCCTCAGCCGTCCCCTAATCCTAACCCGTACGCTGACACTAACCCGCGCCCTCACACGTACGCTCCCCCTAGAGCGTTGTCGTACCCTCACCTGGACCCTAAACCGTCCCCGTCCCCTAACCCTAACCCTAACCCTAACCCTAACCCTAACCCTAACCCTAACCCTAACCCTAACCCTAACCCTAACCCCTAACCCTAACCCTAACCCTAACCCTAACCCTAACCCTAACCCTAACCCTAACCCCTAACCCTAACCCTAACCCTAACCCTAACCCTAACCCTAACCCTAACCCTAACCCTAACCCCTAACCCTAACCCTAACCCTAACCCTAACCCTAACCCTAACCCTAACCCTAACCCTAACCCCGAACCCTAACCCTAACCCTAACCCTAACCCTAACCCTAACCCCTAACCCTAACCCTAACCCTAACCCTAACCCTAACCCGAACCCTAACCCTAACCCTAACCCTAACCCTAACCCTAACCCCTAACCCGAACCCTAGCCCGAACCCTAACCCTAACCCTTCCCCGAAGCCTGACGCTCAGCCGTCCCCTAATCCTAACCCGTACGCTGACACTAACCGGCGGCCTCACACGTACGCTCCCCCTAGAGCATTGTCGTACCCTCACCTGGACCCTAAACCGTCCCCGTCCCCTAACCCTAACCCTAGCCCGAACCCTAACCCTAACCCTTCCCCGAAGCCTAACCCTCAGCCGTCCCCTAATCCTAACCCGTACGCTGACACTAACCCGCGCCCTCACACGTACGCTCCCCGTAGAGCGTTGTCGTACCCTCACCTGGACCCTAAACCGTCCCCGTCCCCTAACCCTAACCCTAGCCCGAAGCCTAACCCTAACCCTTCCCCGAAGCCTGACCCTCAGCCGTCCCCTAATCCTAACCCGTACGCTGACACTAACCCGCGCCCTCACACGTACGCTCCCCCTAGAGCGTTGTCGTACCCTCACCTGGACCCTAAACCGTCCCCGTCCCCTAACCCTAACCCTAGCCCGAAGCCTAACCCTAACCCTTCCCCGAAGCCTGACTCTCAGCCGTCCCCTAATCCTAACCCGTACGCTGACACTAACCCGCGCCCTCACACGTACGCTCCCCCTAGAGCGTTGTCGTACCCTCACCTGGACCCTAAACCGTCCCCGTCCCCTAACCCTAACCCTAGCCCGAGGCCTAACCCTAACCCTTCCCCGAAGCCTGACCCTCAGCCGTCCCCTAATCCTAACCCGTACGCTGACACTAACCCGCTCCCTCACACGTACGCTCCCCCTAGAGCGTTGTCGTACCCTCACCTGGACCCTAAACCGTCCCCGTCCCCTAACCCTAACCCTAGCCCGAACCCTAACCCTAAAACTTCCCCGAAGCGTGACCCTCAGCCGTCCCCTAATCCTAACCCGTACGCTGACACTAACCCGCGCCCTCACACGTACGCTCCCCCTAGAGCGTTGTCGTACCCTCACCTGGACCCTAAACCGTCCCCGTCCCCTAACCCTAACCCTAGCCCGAACCCTAACCCTAACCCTTCCCCGAAGCCTGACCCTCAGCCGTCCCCTAATCCTAACCCGTACGCTGACACTAACCCGCGCCCTCACACGTACGCTCCCCCTAGAGCGTTGTCGTACCCTCACCTGGACCCTAAACCGTCCCCGTCCCCTAACCCTAACCCTAGCCCGAAGCCTAACCCTAACCCTTCCCCGAAGCCTGACCCTCAGCCGTCCCCTAATCCTAACCCGTACGCTGACACTAACCCGCGCCCTCACACGTACGCTCCACCTAGAGCGTTGTCGTACCCTCACCTGGACCCTAAACCGTCCCCGTCCCCTAACCCTAACCCTGGCCCGAACCCTAACCCTAACCCTTCCCCGAAGCCTGACCCTCAGCCGTCCCCTAATCCTAACCCGTACGCTGACACTAACCCGCGCCCTCACACGTACGCTCCCCCTAGAGCGTTGTCTTACCCTCACCTGGACCCTAAACCGTCCCCGTCCCCTAACCCTAACCCTGGCCCGAAGCCTAACCCTAAGCCTTCCCCGAAGCCTGACCCTCAGCCGTCCCCTAATCCTAACCCGTACGCTGACACTAACCCGCGCCCTCACACGTACGCTCCCCCTAGAGCGTTGTCGTACCCTCACCTGGACCCTAAACCGTCCCCGTCCCCTAACCCTAACCCTAGCCCGAACCCTAACCCTAACCCTTCCCCGAAGCCTGACGCTCAGCCGTCCCCTAATCCTAACCCGTACGCTGACACTAACCGGCGGCCTCACACGTACGCTCCCCCTAGAGCGTTGTCGTACCCTCACCTGGACCCTAAACCGTCCCCGTCCCCTAACCCTAACCCTAGCCCGAACCCTAACCCTAACCCTTCCCCGAAGCCTAACCCTCAGCCGTCCCCTAATCCTAACCCGTACGCTGACACTAACCCGCGCCCTCACACGTACGCTCCCCGTAGAGCGTTGTCGTACCCTCACCTGGACCCTAAACCGTCCCCGTCCCCTAACCCTAACCCTAGCCCGAAGCCTAACCCTAACCCTTCCCCGAAGCCTGACCCTCAGCCGTCCCCTAATCCTAACCCGTACGCTGACACTAACCCGCGCCCTCACACGTACGCTCCCCCTAGAGCGTTGTCGTACCCTCACCTGGACCCTAAACCGTCCCCGTCCCCTAACCCTAACCCTAGCCCGAAGCCTAACCCTAACCCTTCCCCGAAGCCTGACTCTCAGCCGTCCCCTAATCCTAACGCGTACGCTGACACTAACCCGCGCCCTCACACGTACGCTCCCCCTAGAGCGTTGTCGTACCCTCACCTGGACCCTAAACCGTTCCCGTCCCCTAACCCTAACCCTAGCCCGAGGCCTAACCCTAACACTTCCCCGAAGCCTGACCCTCAGCCGTCCCCTAATCCTAACCCGTACGCTGACACTAACCCGCGCCCTCACACGTACGCTCCCCCTAGAGCGTTGTCGTACCCTCACCTGGACCCTAAACCGTCCCCGTCCCCTAACCCTAACCCTAGCCCGAACCCTAACCCTAACCCTTCCCCGAAGCCTGACCCTCAGCCGTCCCCTAATCCTAACCCGTACGCTGACACTAACCCGCGCCCTCACACGTACGCTCCCCCTAGAGCGTTGTCGTACCCTCACCTGGACCCTAAACCGTCCCCGTCCCCTAACCCTAACCCTAGGCCGAAGCCTAACCCTAACCCTTCCCCGAAGCCTGACCCTCAGCCGTCCCCTAATCCTAACCCGTACGCTGACACTAACCCGCGCCCTCACACGTACGCTCCCCCTAGAGCGTTGTCGTACCCTCACCTGGACCCTGAACCGTCCCCGTCCCCTAACCCTAACCTTAGCCCGAACCCTAACCCTAACCCTTCCCCGAAGCCTGACCCTCAGCCGTCCCCTAATCCTAACCCGTACGCTGACACTAACCTGCGCCCTCACACGTACGCTCCCCCTAGAGCGTTGTCGTACCCTCACCTGGACCCTGAACCGTCCCCGTCCCCTAACCCTAACCCTAGGCCGAAGCCTAACCCTAACCCTTCCCCGAAGCCTGACCCTCAGCCGTCCCCTAATCCTAACCCGTACGCTGACACTAACCCGCGCCCTCACACGTACGCTCCCCCTAGAGCGTTGTCGTACCCTCACCTGGACCCTGAACCGTCCCCGTCCCCTAACACTAACCCTAGCCCGAAGCCTAACCCTAACCCTTCCCCGAAGCCTGACCCTCAGCCGTCCCCTAATCCTAACCCGTACGCTGACACTAACCCGCGCCCTCACACGTACGCTCCCCCTAGAGCGTTGTCGTACCCTCACCTGGACCCTAAACCGTCCCCGTCCCCTAACCCTAACCCTAGCCCGAAGCCTAACCCTAACCCTTCCCCGAAGCCTGACCCTCAGCCGTCCCCTAATCCTAACCCGTACGCTGACACTAACCCGCGCCCTCACACGTACGCTCCCCCTAGAGCGTTGTCGTACCCTCACCTGGACCCTAAACCGTCCCCGTCCCCTAACCCTAACCCTAGCCCAAACCCTAACCCTAACCCTTCCCCGAAGCCTGACCCTCAGCCGTCCCCTAATCCTAACCCGTACGCTGACACTAACCCGCGCCCTCACACGTACGCTCCCCCTAGAGCGTTGTCGTACCCTCACCTGGACCCTAAACCGTCCCCGTCCCCTAACCCTAACCCTAGCCCGAAGCCTAACCCTAACCCTTCCCCGAAGCCTGACCCTCAGCCGTCCCCTAATCCTAACCCGTACGCTGACACTAACCCGGGCCCTCACACGTACGCTCCCCCTAGAGCGTTGTCGTACCCTCACCTGGACCCTAAACCGTCCCCGTCCCCTAACCCTAACCCTAGCCCAAACCCTAACCCTAACCCTTCCCCGAAGCCTGACCCTCAGCCGTCCCCTAATCCTAACCCGTACGCTGACACTAACCCGCGCCCTCACACGTACGCTCCCCCTAGAGCGTTGTCGTACCCTCACCTGGACCCTAAACCGTCCCCGTCCCCTAACCCTAACCCTAGCCCGAAGCCTAACCCTAAGCCTTCCCCGAAGCCTGACCCTCAGCCGTCCCCTAATCCTAACCCGTACGCTGACACTAACCCGCGCCCTCACACGTACGCTCCCCCTAGAGCGTTGTCGTACCCTCACCTGGACCCTAAACCGTCCCCGTCCCCTAACCCTAACCCTAGCCCGAACCCTAACCCTAACCCTTCCCCGAAGCCTGACGCTCAGCCGTCCCCTAATCCTAACCCGTACGCTGACACTAACCGGCGGCCTCACACGTACGCTCCCCCTAGAGCGTTGTCGTACCCTCACCTGGACCCTAAACCGTCCCCGTCCCCTAACCCTAACCCTAGCCCGAACCCTAACCCTAACACTTCCCCGAAGCCTAACCCTCAGCCGTCCCCTAATCCTAACCCGTACGCTGACACTAACCCGCGCCCTCACACGTACGCTCCCCGTAGAGCGTTGTCGTACCCTCACCTGGACCCTAAACCGTCCCCGTCCCCTAACCCTAACCCTAGCCCGAAGCCTAACCCTAACCCTTCCCCGAAGCCTGACCCTCAGCCGTCCCCTAATCCTAACCCGTACGCTGACACTAACCCGCGCCCTCACACGTACGCTCCCCCTAGAGCGTTGTCGTACCCTCACCTGGACCCTAAACCGTCCCCGTCCCCTAACCCTAACCCTAGCCCGAAGCCTAACCCTAAGCCTTCCCCGAAGCCTGACGCTCAGCCGTCCCCTAATCCTAACCCGTACGCTGACACTAACCGGCGGCCTCACACGTACGCTCCCCCTAGAGCGTTGTCGTACCCTCACCTGGACCCTAAACCGTCCCCGTCCCCTAACCCTAACCCTAGCCCGAACCCTAACCCTAACCCTTCCCCGAAGCCTAACCCTCAGCCGTCCCCTAATCCTAACCCGTACGCTGACACTAACCCGCGCCCTCACACGTACGCTCCCCGTAGAGCGTTGTCGTACCCTCACCTGGACCCTAAACCGTCCCCGTCCCCTAACCCTAACCCTAGCCCGAAGCCTAACCCTAACCCTTCCCCGAAGCCTGACCCTCAGCCGTCCCCTAATCCTAACCCGTACGCTGACACTAACCCGCGCCCTCACACGTACGCTCCCCCTAGAGCGTTGTCGTACCCTCACCTGGACCCTAAACCGTCCCCGTCCCCTAACCCTAACCCTAGCCCGAAGCCTAACCCTAACCCTTCCCCGAAGCCTGACTCTCAGCCGTCCCCTAATCCTAACCCGTACGCTGACACTAACCCGCGCCCTCACACGTACGCTCCCCCTAGAGCGTTGTCGTACCCTCACCTGGACCCTAAACCGTCCCCGTCCCCTAACCCTAACCCTAGCCCGAGGCCTAACCCTAACCCTTCCCCGAAGCCTGACCCTCAGCCGTCCCCTAATCCTAACCCGTACGCTGACACTAACCCGCGCCCTCACACGTACGCTCCCCCTAGAGCGTTGTCGTACCCTCACCTGGACCCTAAACCGTCCCCGTCCCCTAACCCTAACCCTAGCCCGAACCCTAACCCTAACACTTCCCCGAAGCGTGACCCTCAGCCGTCCCCTAATCCTAACCCGTACGCTGACACTAACCCGCGCCCTCACACGTACGCTCCCCCTAGAGCGTTGTCGTACCCTCACCTGGACCCTAAACCGTCCCCGTCCCCTAACCCTAACCCTAGCCCGAACCCTAACCCTAACCCTTCCCCGAAGCCTGACCCTCAGCCGTCCCCTAATCCTAACCCGTACGCTGACACTAACCCGCGCCCTCACACGTACGCTCCCCCTAGAGCGTTGTCGTACCCTCACCTGGACCCTAAACCGTCCCCGTCCCCTAACCCTAACCCTAGCCCGAAGCCTAACCCTAACCCTTCCCCGAAGCCTGACCCTCAGCCGTCCCCTAATCCTAACCCGTACGCTGACACTAACCCGCGCCCTCACACGTACGCTCCCCCTAGAGCGTTGTCGTACCCTCACCTGGACCCTAAACCGTCCCCGTCCCCTAACCCTAACCCTAGCCCAAACCCTAACCCTAACCCTTCCCCGAAGCCTGACCCTCAGCCGTCCCCTAATCCTAACCCGTACGCTGACACTAACCCGCGCCCTCACACGTACGCTCCACCTAGAGCGTTGTCGTACCCTCACCTGGACCCTAAACCGTCCCCGTCCCCTAACCCTAACCCTGGCCCGAACCCTAACCCTAACCCTTCCCCGAAGCCTGACCCTCAGCCGTCCCCTAATCCTAACCCGTACGCTGACACTAACCCGCGCCCTCACACGTACGCTCCCCCTAGAGCGTTGTCGTACCCTCACCTGGACCCTAAACCGTCCCCGTCCCCTAACCCTAACCCTAGCCCGAAGCCTAACCCTAAGCCTTCCCCGAAGCCTGACCCTCAGCCGTCCCCTAATCCTAACCCGTACGCTGACACTAACCCGCGCCCTCACACGTACGCTCCCCCTAGAGCGTTGTCGTACCCTCACCTGGACCCTAAACCGTCCCCGTCCCCTAACCCTAACCCTAGCCCGAACCCTAACCCTAACCCTTCCCCGAAGCCTGACGCTCAGCCGTCCCCTAATCCTAACCCGTACGCTGACACTAACCGGCGGCCTCACACGTACGCTCCCCCTAGAGCGTTGTCGTACCCTCACCTGGACCCTAAACCGTCCCCGTCCCCTAACCCTAACCCTAGCCCGAACCCTAACCCTAACCCTTCCCCGAAGCCTAACCCTCAGCCGTCCCCTAATCCTAACCCGTACGCTGACACTAACCCGCGCCCTCACACGTACGCTCCCCGTAGAGCGTTGTCGTACCCTCACCTGGACCCTAAACCGTCCCCGTCCCCTAACCCTAACCCTAGCCCGAAGCCTAACCCTAACCCTTCCCCGAAGCCTGACCCTCAGCCGTCCCCTAATCCTAACCCGTACGCTGACACTAACCCGCGCCCTCACACGTACGCTCCCCCTAGAGCGTTGTCGTACCCTCACCTGGACCCTAAACCGTCCCCGTCCCCTAACCCTAACCCTAGCCCGAAGCCTAACCCTAACCCTTCCCCGAAGCCTGACTCTCAGCCGTCCCCTAATCCTAACGCGTACGCTGACACTAACCCGCGCCCTCACACGTACGCTCCCCCTAGAGCGTTGTCGTACCCTCACCTGGACCCTAAACCGTTCCCGTCCCCTAACCCTAACCCTAGCCCGAGGCCTAACCCTAACACTTCCCCGAAGCCTGACCCTCAGCCGTCCCCTAATCCTAACCCGTACGCTGACACTAACCCGCGCCCTCACACGTACGCTCCCCCTAGAGCGTTGTCGTACCCTCACCTGGACCCTAAACCGTCCCCGTCCCCTAACCCTAACCCTAGCCCGAACCCTAACCCTAACCCTTCCCCGAAGCCTGACCCTCAGCCGTCCCCTAATCCTAACCCGTACGCTGACACTAACCCGCGCCCTCACACGTACGCTCCCCCTAGAGCGTTGTCGTACCCTCACCTGGACCCTAAACCGTCCCCGTCCCCTAACCCTAACCCTAGGCCGAAGCCTAACCCTAACCCTTCCCCGAAGCCTGACCCTCAGCCGTCCCCTAATCCTAACCCGTACGCTGACACTAACCCGCGCCCTCACACGTACGCTCCCCCTAGAGCGTTGTCGTACCCTCACCTGGACCCTGAACCGTCCCCGTCCCCTAACCCTAACCTTAGCCCGAACCCTAACCCTAACCCTTCCCCGAAGCCTGACCCTCAGCCGTCCCCTAATCCTAACCCGTACGCTGACACTAACCCGCGCCCTCACACGTACGCTCCCCCTAGAGCGTTGTCGTACCCTCACCTGGACCCTAAACCGTCCCCGTCCCCTAACCCTAACCCTAGCCCGAAGCCTAACCCTAAGCCTTCCCCGAAGCCTGACGCTCAGCCGTCCCCTAATCCTAACCCGTACGCTGACACTAACCGGCGGCCTCACACGTACGCTCCCCCTAGAGCGTTGTCGTACCCTCACCTGGACCCTAAACCGTCCCCGTCCCCTAACCCTAACCCTAGCCCGAACCCTAACCCTAACCCTTCCCCGAAGCCTAACCCTCAGCCGTCCCCTAATCCTAACCCGTACGCTGACACTAACCCGCGCCCTCACACGTACGCTCCCCGTAGAGCGTTGTCGTACCCTCACCTGGACCCTAAACCGTCCCCGTCCCCTAACCCTAACCCTAGCCCGAAGCCTAACCCTAACCCTTCCCCGAAGCCTGACCCTCAGCCGTCCCCTAATCCTAACCCGTACGCTGACACTAACCCGCGCCCTCACACGTACGCTCCCCCTAGAGCGTTGTCGTACCCTCACCTGGACCCTAAACCGTCCCCGTCCCCTAACCCTAACCCTAGCCCGAAGCCTAACCCTAACCCTTCCCCGAAGCCTGACTCTCAGCCGTCCCCTAATCCTAACCCGTACGCTGACACTAACCCGCGCCCTCACACGTACGCTCCCCCTAGAGCGTTGTCGTACCCTCACCTGGACCCTAAACCGTCCCCGTCCCCTAACCCTAACCCTAGCCCGAGGCCTAACCCTAACCCTTCCCCGAAGCCTGACCCTCAGCCGTCCCCTAATCCTAACCCGTACGCTGACACTAACCCGCGCCCTCACACGTACGCTCCCCCTAGAGCGTTGTCGTACCCTCACCTGGACCCTAAACCGTCCCCGTCCCCTAACCCTAACCCTAGCCCGAACCCTAACCCTAACACTTCCCCGAAGCGTGACCCTCAGCCGTCCCCTAATCCTAACCCGTACGCTGACACTAACCCGCGCCCTCACACGTACGCTCCCCCTAGAGCGTTGTCGTACCCTCACCTGGACCCTAAACCGTCCCCGTCCCCTAACCCTAACCCTAGCCCGAACCCTAACCCTAACCCTTCCCCGAAGCCTGACCCTCAGCCGTCCCCTAATCCTAACCCGTACGCTGACACTAACCCGCGCCCTCACACGTACGCTCCCCCTAGAGCGTTGTCGTACCCTCACCTGGACCCTAAACCGTCCCCGTCCCCTAACCCTAACCCTAGCCCGAAGCCTAACCCTAACCCTTCCCCGAAGCCTGACCCTCAGCCGTCCCCTAATCCTAACCCGTACGCTGACACTAACCCGCGCCCTCACACGTACGCTCCCCCTAGAGCGTTGTCGTACCCTCACCTGGACCCTAAACCGTCCCCGTCCCCTAACCCTAACCCTAGCCCAAACCCTAACCCTAACCCTTCCCCGAAGCCTGACCCTCAGCCGTCCCCTAATCCTAACCCGTACGCTGACACTAACCCGCGCCCTCACACGTACGCTCCACCTAGAGCGTTGTCGTACCCTCACCTGGACCCTAAACCGTCCCCGTCCCCTAACCCTAACCCTGGCCCGAACCCTAACCCTAACCCTTCCCCGAAGCCTGACCCTCAGCCGTCCCCTAATCCTAACCCGTACGCTGACATTAACCCGCGCCCTCACACGTACGCTCCCCCTAGAGCGTTGTCGTACCCTCACCTGGACCCTAAACCGTCCCCGTCCCCTAACCCTAACCCTAGCCCGAAGCCTAACCCTAAGCCTTCCCCGAAGCCTGACCCTCAGCCGTCCCCTAATCCTAACCCGTACGCTGACACTAACCCGCGCCCTCACACGTACGCTCCCCCTAGAGCGTTGTCGTACCCTCACCTGGACCCTAAACCGTCCCCGTCCCCTAACCCTAACCCTAGCCCGAACCCTAACCCTAACCCTTCCCCGAAGCCTGACGCTCAGCCGTCCCCTAATCCTAACCCGTACGCTGACACTAACCGGCGGCCTCACACGTACGCTCCCCCTAGAGCGTTGTCGTACCCTCACCTGGACCCTAAACCGTCCCCGTCCCCTAACCCTAACCCTAGCCCGAACCCTAACCCTAACCCTTCCCCGAAGCCTAACCCTCAGCCGTCCCCTAATCCTAACCCGTACGCTGACACTAACCCGCGCCCTCACACGTACGCTCCCCGTAGAGCGTTGTCGTACCCTCACCTGGACCCTAAACCGTCCCCGTCCCCTAACCCTAACCCTAGCCCGAAGCCTAACCCTAACCCTTCCCCGAAGCCTGACCCTCAGCCGTCCCCTAATCCTAACCCGTACGCTGACACTAACCCGCGCCCTCACACGTACGCTCCCCCTAGAGCGTTGTCGTACCCTCACCTGGACCCTAAACCGTCCCCGTCCCCTAACCCTAACCCTAGCCCGAAGCCTAACCCTAACCCTTCCCCGAAGCCTGACTCTCAGCCGTCCCCTAATCCTAACGCGTACGCTGACACTAACCCGCGCCCTCACACGTACGCTCCCCCTAGAGCGTTGTCGTACCCTCACCTGGACCCTAAACCGTTCCCGTCCCCTAACCCTAACCCTAGCCCGAGGCCTAACCCTAACACTTCCCCGAAGCCTGACCCTCAGCCGTCCCCTAATCCTAACCCGTACGCTGACACTAACCCGCGCCCTCACACGTACGCTCCCCCTAGAGCGTTGTCGTACCCTCACCTGGACCCTAAACCGTCCCCGTCCCCTAACCCTAACCCTAGCCCGAACCCTAACCCTAACCCTTCCCCGAAGCCTGACACTCAGCCGTCCCCTAATCCTAACCCGTACGCTGACACTAACCCGCGCCCTCACACGTACGCTCCCCCTAGAGCGTTGTCGTACCCTCACCTGGACCCTAAACCGTCCCCGTCCCCTAACCCTAACCCTAGGCCGAAGCCTAACCCTAACCCTTCCCCGAAGCCTGACCCTCAGCCGTCCCCTAATCCTAACCCGTACGCTGACACTAACCCGCGCCCTCACACGTACGCTCCCCCTAGAGCGTTGTCGTACCCTCACCTGGACCCTGAACCGTCCCCGTCCCCTAACCCTAACCTTAGCCCGAACCCTAACCCTAACCCTTCCCCGAAGCCTGACCCTCAGCCGTCCCCTAATCCTAACCCGTACGCTGACACTAACCTGCGCCCTCACACGTACGCTCCCCCTAGAGCGTTGTCGTACCCTCACCTGGACCCTGAACCGTCCCCGTCCCCTAACCCTAACCCTAGGCCGAAGCCTAACCCTAACCCTTCCCCGAAGCCTGACCCTCAGCCGTCCCCTAATCCTAACCCGTACGCTGACACTAACCCGCGCCCTCACACGTACGCTCCCCCTAGAGCGTTGTCGTACCCTCACCTGGACCCTGAACCGTCCCCGTCCCCTAACACTAACCCTAGCCCGAAGCCTAACCCTAACCCTTCCCCGAAGCCTGACCCTCAGCCGTCCCCTAATCCTAACCCGTACGCTGACACTAACCCGCGCCCTCACACGTACGCTCCCCCTAGAGCGTTGTCGTACCCTACCTGGACCCTAAACCGTCCCCGTCCCCTAACCCTAACCCTAGCCCGAACCCTAACCCTAACCCTTCCCCGAAGCCTGACCCTCAGCCGTCCCCTAATCCTAACCCGTACGCTGACACTAACCCGCGCCCTCACACATACGCTCCCCCTAGAGCGTTGTCGTACCCTCACCTGGACCCTAAACCGTCCCCGTCCCCTAACCCTAACCCTAGCCCGAACCCTAACCCTAACCCTTCCCCGAAGCCTGACCCTCAGCCGTCCCCTAATCCTAACCCGTACGCTGACACTAACCCGCGCCCTCACACGTACGCTCCCCCTAGAGCGTTGTCGTACCCTCACCTGGACCCTGAACCGTCCCCGTCCCCTAACCCTAACCCTAGGCCGAACCCTAACCCTAACCCTTCCCCGAAGCCTGACCCTCAGCCGTCCCCTAATCCTAACCCGTACGCTGACACTAACCCGCGCCCTCACACGTACGCTCCCCCTAGAGCGTTGTCGTACCCTCACCTGGACCCTGAACCGTCCCCGTCCCCTAACCCTAACCCTAGCCCGAACCCTAACCCTAACCCTTCCCCGAAGGCTGACCCTCAGCCGTCCCCTAATCCTAACCCGTACGCTGACACTAACCCGCGCCCTCACACGTACGCTCCCCCTAGAGCGTTGTCGTACCCTCACCTGGACCCTGAACCGTCCCCGTCCCCTAACCCTAACCCTAGGCCGAAGCCTAATCCTAACCCTTCCCCGAAGCCTGACCCTCAGCCGTCCCCTAATCCTAACCCGTACGCTGACACTAACCCGCGCCCTCACACGTACGCTCCCCCTAGAGCGTTGTCGTACCCTCACCTGGACCCTGAACCGTCCCCGTCCCCTAACCCTAACCCTAGGCCGAAGCCTAACCCTAACCCTTCCCCGAATCCTGACCCTCAGCCGTCCCCTAATCCTAACCCGTACGCTGACACTAACCCGCGCCCTCACACGTACGCTCCCCCTAGAGCGTTGTCGTACCCTCACCTGGACCCTAAACCGTCCCCGTCCCCTAACCCTAACCCTAGCCCGAACCCTAACCCTAACCCTTCCCCGAAGCCTTACCCTCAGCCGTCCCCTAATCCTAACCCGTACGCTGACACTAACCCGCGCCCTCACACGTACGCTCCCCCTAGAGCGTTGTCGTACCCTCACCTGGACCCTAAACCGTCCCCGTCCCCTAACCCTAACCCTAGCCCGAAGCCTAACCCTAACCCTTCCCCGAAGCCTGACCCTCAGCCGTCCCCTAATCCTAACCCGTACGCTGACACTAACCCGCGCCCTCACACGTACGCTCCACCTAGAGCGTTGTCGTACCCTCACCTGGACCCTAAACCGTCCCCGTCCCCTAACCCTAACCCTGGCCCGAACCCTAACCCTAACCCTTCCCCGAAGCCTGACCCTCAGCCGTCCCCTAATCCTAACCCGTACGCTGACACTAACCCGCGCCCTCACACGTACGCTCCCCCTAGAGCGTTGTCGTACCCTCACCTGGACCCTAAACCGTCCCCGTCCCCTAACCCTAACCCTGGCCCGAAGCCTAACCCTAAGCCTTCCCCGAACCCTGACCCTCAGCCGTCCCCTAATCCTAACCCGTACGCTGACACTAACCCGCGCCCTCACACGTACGCTCCCCCTAGAGCGTTGTCGTACCCTCACCTGGACCCTAAACCGTCCCCGTCCCCTAACCCTAACCCTAGCCCGAACCCTAACCCTAACCCTTCCCCGAAGCCTGACGCTCAGCCGTCCCCTAATCCTAACCCGTACGCTGACACTAACCGGCGGCCTCACACGTACGCTCCCCCTAGAGCGTTGTCGTACCCTCACCTGGACCCTAAACCGTCCCCGTCCCCTAACCCTAACCCTAGCCCGAACCCTAACCCTAACCCTTCCCCGAAGCCTAACCCTCAGCCGTCCCCTAATCCTAACCCGTACGCTGACACTAACCCGCGCCCTCACACGTACGCTCCCCGTAGAGCGTTGTCGTACCCTCACCTGGACCCTAAACCGTCCCCGTCCCCTAACCCTAACCCTAGCCCGAAGCCTAACCCTAACCCTTCCCCGAAGCCTGACCCTCAGCCGTCCCCTAATCCTAACCCGTACGCTGACACTAACCCGCGCCCTCACACGTACGCTCCCCCTAGAGCGTTGTCGTACCCTCACCTGGACCCTAAACCGTCCCCGTCCCCTAACCCTAACCCTAGCCCGAAGCCTAACCCTAACCCTTCCCCGAAGCCTGACTCTCAGCCGTCCCCTAATCCTAACGCGTACGCTGACACTAACCCGCGCCCTCACACGTACGCTCCCCCTAGAGCGTTGTCGTACCCTCACCTGGACCCTAAACCGTTCCCGTCCCCTAACCCTAACCCTAGCCCGAGGCCTAACCCTAACACTTCCCCGAAGCCTGACCCTCAGCCGTCCCCTAATCCTAACCCGTACGCTGACACTAACCCGCGCCCTCACACGTACGCTCCCCCTAGAGCGTTGTCGTACCCTCACCTGGACCCTAAACCGTCCCCGTCCCCTAACCCTAACCCTAGCCCGAACCCTAACCCTAACCCTTCCCCGAAGCCTGACCCTCAGCCGTCCCCTAATCCTAACCCGTACGCTGACACTAACCCGCGCCCTCACACGTACGCTCCCCCTAGAGCGTTGTCGTACCCTCACCTGGACCCTAAACCGTCCCCGTCCCCTAACCCTAACCCTAGGCCGAAGCCTAACCCTAACCCTTCCCCGAAGCCTGACCCTCAGCCGTCCCCTAATCCTAACCCGTACGCTGACACTAACCCGCGCCCTCACACGTACGCTCCCCCTAGAGCGTTGTCGTACCCTCACCTGGACCCTGAACCGTCCCCGTCCCCTAACCCTAACCTTAGCCCGAACCCTAACCCTAACCCTTCCCCGAAGCCTGACCCTCAGCCGTCCCCTAATCCTAACCCGTACGCTGACACTAACCTGCGCCCTCACACGTACGCTCCCCCTAGAGCGTTGTCGTACCCTCACCTGGACCCTGAACCGTCCCCGTCCCCTAACCCTAACCCTAGGCCGAAGCCTAACCCTAACCCTTCCCCGAAGCCTGACCCTCAGCCGTCCCCTAATCCTAACCCGTACGCTGACACTAACCCGCGCCCTCACACGTACGCTCCCCCTAGAGCGTTGTCGTACCCTCACCTGGACCCTGAACCGTCCCCGTCCCCTAACACTAACCCTAGCCCGAAGCCTAACCCTAACCCTTCCCCGAAGCCTGACCCTCAGCCGTCCCCTAATCCTAACCCGTACGCTGACACTAACCCGCGCCCTCACACGTACGCTCCCCCTAGAGCGTTGTCGTACCCTCACCTGGACCCTAAACCGTCCCCGTCCCCTAACCCTAACCCTAGCCCGAAGCCTAACCCTAACCCTTCCCCGAAGCCTGACCCTCAGCCGTCCCCTAATCCTAACCCGTACGCTGACACTAACCCGGGCCCTCACACGTACGCTCCCCCTAGAGCGTTGTCGTACCCTCACCTGGACCCTAAACCGTCCCCGTCCCCTAACCCTAACCCTAGCCCAAACCCTAACCCTAACCCTTCCCCGAAGCCTGACCCTCAGCCGTCCCCTAATCCTAACCCGTACGCTGACACTAACCCGCGCCCTCACACGTACGCTCCACCTAGAGCGTTGTCGTACCCTCACCTGGACCCTAAACCGTCCCCGTCCCCTAACCCTAACCCTGGCCCGAACCCTAACCCTAACCCTTCCCCGAAGCCTGACCCTCAGCCGTCCCCTAATCCTAACCCGTACGCTGACACTAACCCGCGCCCTCACACGTACGCTCCCCCTAGAGCGTTGTCGTACCCTCACCTGGACCCTAAACCGTCCCCGTCCCCTAACCCTAACCCTAGCCCGAAGCCTAACCCTAACCCTTCCCCGAAGCCTGACCCTCAGCCGTCCCCTAATCCTAACCCGTACGCTGACACTAACCCGCGCCCTCACACGTACGCTCCCCCTAGAGCGTTGTCGTACCCTCACCTGGACCCTAAACCGTCCCCGTCCCCTAACCCTAACCCTAGCCCGAACCCTAACCCTAACCCTTCCCCGAAGCCTGACGCTCAGCCGTCCCCTAATCCTAACCCGTACGCTGACACTAACCGGCGGCCTCACACGTACGCTCCCCCTAGAGCGTTGTCGTACCCTCACCTGGACCCTAAACCGTCCCCGTCCCCTAACCCTAACCCTAGCCCGAACCCTAACCCTAACACTTCCCCGAAGCCTAACCCTCAGCCGTCCCCTAATCCTAACCCGTACGCTGACACTAACCCGCGCCCTCACACGTACGCTCCCCGTAGAGCGTTGTCGTACCCTCACCTGGACCCTAAACCGTCCCCGTCCCCTAACCCTAACCCTAGCCCGAAGCCTAACCCTAACCCTTCCCCGAAGCCTGACCCTCAGCCGTCCCCTAATCCTAACCCGTACGCTGACACTAACCCGCGCCCTCACACGTACGCTCCCCCTAGAGCGTTGTCGTACCCTCACCTGGACCCTAAACCGTCCCCGTCCCCTAACCCTAACCCTAGCCCGAAGCCTAACCCTAAGCCTTCCCCGAAGCCTGACGCTCAGCCGTCCCCTAATCCTAACCCGTACGCTGACACTAACCGGCGGCCTCACACGTACGCTCCCCCTAGAGCGTTGTCGTACCCTCACCTGGACCCTAAACCGTCCCCGTCCCCTAACCCTAACCCTAGCCCGAACCCTAACCCTAACCCTTCCCCGAAGCCTAACCCTCAGCCGTCCCCTAATCCTAACCCGTACGCTGACACTAACCCGCGCCCTCACACGTACGCTCCCCGTAGAGCGTTGTCGTACCCTCACCTGGACCCTAAACCGTCCCCGTCCCCTAACCCTAACCCTAGCCCGAAGCCTAACCCTAACCCTTCCCCGAAGCCTGACCCTCAGCCGTCCCCTAATCCTAACCCGTACGCTGACACTAACCCGCGCCCTCACACGTACGCTCCCCCTAGAGCGTTGTCGTACCCTCACCTGGACCCTAAACCGTCCCCGTCCCCTAACCCTAACCCTAGCCCGAAGCCTAACCCTAACCCTTCCCCGAAGCCTGACTCTCAGCCGTCCCCTAATCCTAACCCGTACGCTGACACTAACCCGCGCCCTCACACGTACGCTCCCCCTAGAGCGTTGTCGTACCCTCACCTGGACCCTAAACCGTCCCCGTCCCCTAACCCTAACCCTAGCCCGAGGCCTAACCCTAACCCTTCCCCGAAGCCTGACCCTCAGCCGTCCCCTAATCCTAACCCGTACGCTGACACTAACCCGCGCCCTCACACGTACGCTCCCCCTAGAGCGTTGTCGTACCCTCACCTGGACCCTAAACCGTCCCCGTCCCCTAACCCTAACCCTAGCCCGAACCCTAACCCTAACACTTCCCCGAAGCGTGACCCTCAGCCGTCCCCTAATCCTAACCCGTACGCTGACACTAACCCGCGCCCTCACACGTACGCTCCCCCTAGAGCGTTGTCGTACCCTCACCTGGACCCTAAACCGTCCCCGTCCCCTAACCCTAACCCTAGCCCGAACCCTAACCCTAACCCTTCCCCGAAGCCTGACCCTCAGCCGTCCCCTAATCCTAACCCGTACGCTGACACTAACCCGCGCCCTCACACGTACGCTCCCCGTAGAGCGTTGTCGTACCCTCACCTGGACCCTAAACCGTCCCCGTCCCCTAACCCTAACCCTAGCCCGAAGCCTAACCCTAACCCTTCCCCGAAGCCTGACCCTCAGCCGTCCCCTAATCCTAACCCGTACGCTGACACTAACCCGCGCCCTCACACGTACGCTCCCCCTAGAGCGTTGTCGTACCCTCACCTGGACCCTAAACCGTCCCCGTCCCCTAACCCTAACCCTAGCCCGAAGCCTAACCCTAACCCTTCCCCGAAGCCTGACCCTCAGCCGTCCCCTAATCCTAACCCGTACGCTGACACTAACCCGCGCCCTCACACGTACGCTCCACCTAGAGCGTTGTCGTACCCTCACCTGGACCCTAAACCGTCCCCGTCCCCTAACCCTAACCCTGGCCCGAACCCTAACCCTAACCCTTCCCCGAAGCCTGACCCTCAGCCGTCCCCTAATCCTAACCCGTACGCTGACACTAACCCGCGCCCTCACACGTACGCTCCCCCTAGAGCGTTGTCGTACCCTCACCTGGACCCTAAACCGTCCCCGTCCCCTAACCCTAACCCTAGCCCGAAGCCTAACCCTAAGCCTTCCCCGAAGCCTGACCCTCAGCCGTCCCCTAATCCTAACCCGTACGCTGACACTAACCCGCGCCCTCACACGTACGCTCCCCCTAGAGCGTTGTCGTACCCTCACCTGGACCCTAAACCGTCCCCGTCCCCTAACCCTAACCCTAGCCCGAACCCTAACCCTAACCCTTCCCCGAAGCCTGACGCTCAGCCGTCCCCTAATCCTAACCCGTACGCTGACACTAACCGGCGGCCTCACACGTACGCTCCCCCTAGAGCGTTGTCGTACCCTCACCTGGACCCTAAACCGTCCCCGTCCCCTAACCCTAACCCTAGCCCGAACCCTAACCCTAACCCTTCCCCGAAGCCTAACCCTCAGCCGTCCCCTAATCCTAACCCGTACGCTGACACTAACCCGCGCCCTCACACGTACGCTCCCCGTAGAGCGTTGTCGTACCCTCACCTGGACCCTAAACCGTCCCCGTCCCCTAACCCTAACCCTAGCCCGAAGCCTAACCCTAACCCTTCCCCGAAGCCTGACCCTCAGCCGTCCCCTAATCCTAACCCGTACGCTGACACTAACCCGCGCCCTCACACGTACGCTCCCCCTAGAGCGTTGTCGTACCCTCACCTGGACCCTAAACCGTCCCCGTCCCCTAACCCTAACCCTAGCCCGAAGCCTAACCCTAACCCTTCCCCGAAGCCTGACTCTCAGCCGTCCCCTAATCCTAACGCGTACGCTGACACTAACCCGCGCCCTCACACGTACGCTCCCCCTAGAGCGTTGTCGTACCCTCACCTGGACCCTAAACCGTTACCGTCCCCTAACCCTAACCCTAGCCCGAGGCCTAACCCTAACACTTCCCCGAAGCCTGACCCTCAGCCGTCCCCTAATCCTAACCCGTACGCTGACACTAACCCGCGCCCTCACACGTACGCTCCCCCTAGAGCGTTGTCGTACCCTCACCTGGACCCTAAACCGTCCCCGTCCCCTAACCCTAACCCTAGCCCGAACCCTAACCCTAACCCTTCCCCGAAGCCTGACCCTCAGCCGTCCCCTAATCCTAACCCGTACGCTGACACTAACCCGCGCCCTCACACGTACGCTCCCCCTAGAGCGTTGTCGTACCCTCACCTGGACCCTAAACCGTCCCCGTCCCCTAACCCTAACCCTAGGCCGAAGCCTAACCCTAACCCTTCCCCGAAGCCTGACCCTCAGCCGTCCCCTAATCCTAACCCGTACGCTGACACTAACCCGCGCCCTCACACGTACGCTCCCCCTAGAGCGTTGTCGTACCCTCACCTGGACCCTGAACCGTCCCCGTCCCCTAACCCTAACCTTGGCCCGAACCCTAACCCTAACCCTTCCCCGAAGCCTGACCCTCAGCCGTCCCCTAATCCTAACCCGTACGCTGACACTAACCCGCGCCCTCACACGTACGCTCCCCCTAGAGCGTTGTCGTACCCTCACCTGGACCCTAAACCGTCCCCGTCCCCTAACCCTAACCCTAGCCCGAAGCCTAACCCTAAGCCTTCCCCGAAGCCTGACGCTCAGCCGTCCCCTAATCCTAACCCGTACGCTGACACTAACCGGCGGCCTCACACGTACGCTCCCCCTAGAGCGTTGTCGTACCCTCACCTGGACCCTAAACCGTCCCCGTCCCCTAACCCTAACCCTAGCCCGAACCCTAACCCTAACCCTTCCCCGAAGCCTAACCCTCAGCCGTCCCCTAATCCTAACCCGTACGCTGACACTAACCCGCGCCCTCACACGTACGCTCCCCGTAGAGCGTTGTCGTACCCTCACCTGGACCGTAAACCGTCCCCGTCCCCTAACCCTAACCCTAGCCCGAAGCCTAACCCTAACCCTTCCCCGAAGCCTGACCCTCAGCCGTCCCCTAATCCTAACCCGTACGCTGACACTAACCCGCGCCCTCACACGTACGCTCCCCCTAGAGCGTTGTCGTACCCTCACCTGGACCCTAAACCGTCCCCGTCCCCTAACCCTAACCCTAGCCCGAAGCCTAACCCTAACCCTTCCCCGAAGCCTGACTCTCAGCCGTCCCCTAATCCTAACCCGTACGCTGACACTAACCCGCGCCCTCACACGTACGCTCCCCCTAGAGCGTTGTCGTACCCTCACCTGGACCCTAAACCGTCCCCGTCCCCTAACCCTAACCCTAGCCCGAGGCCTAACCCTAACCCTTCCCCGAAGCCTGACCCTCAGCCGTCCCCTAATCCTAACCCGTACGCTGACACTAACCCGCGCCCTCACACGTACGCTCCCCCTAGAGCGTTGTCGTACCCTCACCTGGACCCTAAACCGTCCCCGTCCCCTAACCCTAACCCTAGCCCGAACCCTAACCCTAACACTTCCCCGAAGCGTGACCCTCAGCCGTCCCCTAATCCTAACCCGTACGCTGACACTAACCCGCGCCCTCACACGTACGCTCCCCCTAGAGCGTTGTCGTACCCTCACCTGGACCCTAAACCGTCCCCGTCCCCTAACCCTAACCCTAGCCCGAACCCTAACCCTAACCCTTCCCCGAAGCCTGACCCTCAGCCGTCCCCTAATCCTAACCCGTACGCTGACACTAACCCGCGCCCTCACACGTACGCTCCCCCTAGAGCGTTGTCGTACCCTCACCTGGACCCTAAACCGTCCCCGTCCCCTAACCCTAACCCTAGCCCGAAGCCTAACCCTAACCCTTCCCCGAAGCCTGACCCTCAGCCGTCCCCTAATCCTAACCCGTACGCTGACACTAACCCGCGCCCTCACACGTACGCTCCCCCTAGAGCGTTGTCGTACCCTCACCTGGACCCTAAACCGTCCCCGTCCCCTAACCCTAACCCTAGCCCAAACCCTAACCCTAACCCTTCCCCGAAGCCTGACCCTCAGCCGTCCCCTAATCCTAACCCGTACGCTGACACTAACCCGCGCCCTCACACGTACGCTCCACCTAGAGCGTTGTCGTACCCTCACCTGGACCCTAAACCGTCCCCGTCCCCTAACCCTAACCCTGGCCCGAACCCTAACCCTAACCCTTCCCCGAAGCCTGACCCTCAGCCGTCCCCTAATCCTAACCCGTACGCTGACACTAACCCGCGCCCTCACACGTACGCTCCCCCTAGAGCGTTGTCGTACCCTCACCTGGACCCTAAACCGTCCCCGTCCCCTAACCCTAACCCTAGCCCGAAGCCTAACCCTAAGCCTTCCCCGAAGCCTGACCCTCAGCCGTCCCCTAATCCTAACCCGTACGCTGACACTAACCCGCGCCCTCACACGTACGCTCCCCCTAGAGCGTTGTCGTACCCTCACCTGGACCCTAAACCGTCCCCGTCCCCTAACCCTAACCCTAGCCCGAACCCTAACCCTAACCCTTCCCCGAAGCCTGACGCTCAGCCGTCCCCTAATCCTAACCCGTACGCTGACACTAACCGGCGGCCTCACACGTACGCTCCCCCTAGAGCGTTGTCGTACCCTCACCTGGACCCTAAACCGTCCCCGTCCCCTAACCCTAACCCTAGCCCGAACCCTAACCCTAACCCTTCCCCGAAGCCTAACCCTCAGCCGTCCCCTAATCCTAACCCGTACGCTGACACTAACCCGCGCCCTCACACGTACGCTCCCCGTAGAGCGTTGTCGTACCCTCACCTGGACCCTAAACCGTCCCCGTCCCCTAACCCTAACCCTAGCCCGAAGCCTAACCCTAACCCTTCCCCGAAGCCTGACCCTCAGCCGTCCCCTAATCCTAACCCGTACGCTGACACTAACCCGCGCCCTCACACGTACGCTCCCCCTAGAGCGTTGTCGTACCCTCACCTGGACCCTAAACCGTCCCCATCCCCTAACCCTAACCCTAGCCCGAAGCCTAACCCTAACCCTTCCCCGAAGCCTGACTCTCAGCCGTCCCCTAATCCTAACGCGTACGCTGACACTAACCCGCGCCCTCACACGTACGCTCCCCCTAGAGCGTTGTCGTACCCTCACCTGGACCCTAAACCGTTCCCGTCCCCTAACCCTAACCCTAGCCCGAGGCCTAACCCTAACACTTCCCCGAAGCCTGACCCTCAGCCGTCCCCTAATCCTAACCCGTACGCTGACACTAACCCGCGCCCTCACACGTACGCTCCCCCTAGAGCGTTGTCGTACCCTCACCTGGACCCTAAACCGTCCCCGTCCCCTAACCCTAACCCTAGCCCGAACCCTAACCCTAACCCTTCCCCGAAGCCTGACCCTCAGCCGTCCCCTAATCCTAACCCGTACGCTGACACTAACCCGCGCCCTCACACGTACGCTCCCCCTAGAGCGTTGTCGTACCCTCACCTGGACCCTAAACCGTCCCCGTCCCCTAACCCTAACCCTAGGCCGAAGCCTAACCCTAACCCTTCCCCGAAGCCTGACCCTCAGCCGTCCCCTAATCCTAACCCGTACGCTGACACTAACCCGCGCCCTCACACGTACGCTCCCCCTAGAGCGTTGTCGTACCCTCACCTGGACCCTGAACCGTCCCCGTCCCCTAACCCTAACCTTAGCCCGAACCCTAACCCTAACCCTTCCCCGAAGCCTGACCCTCAGCCGTCCCCTAATCCTAACCCGTACGCTGACACTAACCTGCGCCCTCACACGTACGCTCCCCCTAGAGCGTTGTCGTACCCTCACCTGGACCCTGAACCGTCCCCGTCCCCTAACCCTAACCCTAGGCCGAAGCCTAACCCTAACCCTTCCCCGAAGCCTGACCCTCAGCCGTCCCCTAATCCTAACCCGTACGCTGACACTAACCCGCGCCCTCACACGTACGCTCCCCCTAGAGCGTTGTCGTACCCTCACCTGGACCCTGAACCGTCCCCGTCCCCTAACACTAACCCTAGCCCGAAGCCTAACCCTAACCCTTCCCCGAAGCCTGACCCTCAGCCGTCCCCTAATCCTAACCCGTACGCTGACACTAACCCGCGCCCTCACACGTACGCTCCCCCTAGAGCGTTGTCGTACCCTACCTGGACCCTAAACCGTCCCCGTCCCCTAACCCTAACCCTAGCCCGAACCCTAACCCTAACCCTTCCCCGAAGCCTGACCCTCAGCCGTCCCCTAATCCTAACCCGTACGCTGACACTAACCCGCGCCCTCACACATACGCTCCCCCTAGAGCGTTGTCGTACCCTCACCTGGACCCTAAACCGTCCCCGTCCCCTAACCCTAACCCTAGCCCGAACCCTAACCCTAACCCTTCCCCGAAGCCTGACCCTCAGCCGTCCCCTAATCCTAACCCGTACGCTGACACTAACCCGCGCCCTCACACGTACGCTCCCCCTAGAGCGTTGTCGTACCCTCACCTGGACCCTGAACCGTCCCCGTCCCCTAACCCTAACCCTAGGCCGAACCCTAACCCTAACCCTTCCCCGAAGCCTGACCCTCAGCCGTCCCCTAATCCTAACCCGTACGCTGACACTAACCCGCGCCCTCACACGTACGCTCCCCCTAGAGCGTTGTCGTACCCTCACCTGGACCCTGAACCGTCCCCGTCCCCTAACCCTAACCCTAGCCCGAACCCTAACCCTAACCCTTCCCCGAAGCCTAACCCTCAGCCGTCCCCTAATCCTAACCCGTACGCTGACACTAACCCGCGCCCTCACACGTACGCTCCCCGTAGAGCGTTGTCGTACCCTCACCTGGACCGTAAACCGTCCCCGTCCCCTAACCCTAACCCTAGCCCGAAGCCTAACCCTAACCCTTCCCCGAAGCCTGACCCTCAGCCGTCCCCTAATCCTAACCCGTACGCTGACACTAACCCGCGCCCTCACACGTACGCTCCCCCTAGAGCGTTGTCGTACCCTCACCTGGACCCTAAACCGTCCCCGTCCCCTAACCCTAACCCTAGCCCGAAGCCTAACCCTAACCCTTCCCCGAAGCCTGACTCTCAGCCGTCCCCTAATCCTAACCCGTACGCTGACACTAACCCGCGCCCTCACACGTACGCTCCCCCTAGAGCGTTGTCGTACCCTCACCTGGACCCTAAACCGTCCCCGTCCCCTAACCCTAACCCTAGCCCGAGGCCTAACCCTAACCCTTCCCCGAAGCCTGACCCTCAGCCGTCCCCTAATCCTAACCCGTACGCTGACACTAACCCGCGCCCTCACACGTACGCTCCCCCTAGAGCGTTGTCGTACCCTCACCTGGACCCTAAACCGTCCCCGTCCCCTAACCCTAACCCTAGCCCGAACCCTAACCCTAACACTTCCCCGAAGCGTGACCCTCAGCCGTCCCCTAATCCTAACCCGTACGCTGACACTAACCCGCGCCCTCACACGTACGCTCCCCCTAGAGCGTTGTCGTACCCTCACCTGGACCCTAAACCGTCCCCGTCCCCTAACCCTAACCCTAGCCCGAACCCTAACCCTAACCCTTCCCCGAAGCCTGACCCTCAGCCGTCCCCTAATCCTAACCCGTACGCTGACACTAACCCGCGCCCTCACACGTACGCTCCCCCTAGAGCGTTGTCGTACCCTCACCTGGACCCTAAACCGTCCCCGTCCCCTAACCCTAACCCTAGCCCGAAGCCTAACCCTAACCCTTCCCCGAAGCCTGACCCTCAGCCGTCCCCTAATCCTAACCCGTACGCTGACACTAACCCGCGCCCTCACACGTACGCTCCCCCTAGAGCGTTGTCGTACCCTCACCTGGACCCTAAACCGTCCCCGTCCCCTAACCCTAACCCTAGCCCAAACCCTAACCCTAACCCTTCCCCGAAGCCTGACCCTCAGCCGTCCCCTAATCCTAACCCGTACGCTGACACTAACCCGCGCCCTCACACGTACGCTCCACCTAGAGCGTTGTCGTACCCTCACCTGGACCCTAAACCGTCCCCGTCCCCTAACCCTAACCCTGGCCCGAACCCTAACCCTAACCCTTCCCCGAAGCCTGACCCTCAGCCGTCCCCTAATCCTAACCCGTACGCTGACACTAACCCGCGCCCTCACACGTACGCTCCCCCTAGAGCGTTGTCGTACCCTCACCTGGACCCTAAACCGTCCCCGTCCCCTAACCCTAACCCTAGCCCGAAGCCTAACCCTAAGCCTTCCCCGAAGCCTGACCCTCAGCCGTCCCCTAATCCTAACCCGTACGCTGACACTAACCCGCGCCCTCACACGTACGCTCCCCCTAGAGCGTTGTCGTACCCTCACCTGGACCCTAAACCGTCCCCGTCCCCTAACCCTAACCCTAGCCCGAACCCTAACCCTAACCCTTCCCCGAAGCCTGACGCTCAGCCGTCCCCTAATCCTAACCCGTACGCTGACACTAACCGGCGGCCTCACACGTACGCTCCCCCTAGAGCGTTGTCGTACCCTCACCTGGACCCTAAACCGTCCCCGTCCCCTAACCCTAACCCTAGCCCGAACCCTAACCCTAACCCTTCCCCGAAGCCTAACCCTCAGCCGTCCCCTAATCCTAACCCGTACGCTGACACTAACCCGCGCCCTCACACGTACGCTCCCCGTAGAGCGTTGTCGTACCCTCACCTGGACCCTAAACCGTCCCCGTCCCCTAACCCTAACCCTAGCCCGAAGCCTAACCCTAACCCTTCCCCGAAGCCTGACCCTCAGCCGTCCCCTAATCCTAACCCGTACGCTGACACTAACCCGCGCCCTCACACGTACGCTCCCCCTAGAGCGTTGTCGTACCCTCACCTGGACCCTAAACCGTCCCCATCCCCTAACCCTAACCCTAGCCCGAAGCCTAACCCTAACCCTTCCCCGAAGCCTGACTCTCAGCCGTCCCCTAATCCTAACGCGTACGCTGACACTAACCCGCGCCCTCACACGTACGCTCCCCCTAGAGCGTTGTCGTACCCTCACCTGGACCCTAAACCGTTCCCGTCCCCTAACCCTAACCCTAGCCCGAGGCCTAACCCTAACACTTCCCCGAAGCCTGACCCTCAGCCGTCCCCTAATCCTAACCCGTACGCTGACACTAACCCGCGCCCTCACACGTACGCTCCCCCTAGAGCGTTGTCGTACCCTCACCTGGACCCTAAACCGTCCCCGTCCCCTAACCCTAACCCTAGCCCGAACCCTAACCCTAACCCTTCCCCGAAGCCTGACCCTCAGCCGTCCCCTAATCCTAACCCGTACGCTGACACTAACCCGCGCCCTCACACGTACGCTCCCCCTAGAGCGTTGTCGTACCCTCACCTGGACCCTAAACCGTCCCCGTCCCCTAACCCTAACCCTAGGCCGAAGCCTAACCCTAACCCTTCCCCGAAGCCTGACCCTCAGCCGTCCCCTAATCCTAACCCGTACGCTGACACTAACCCGCGCCCTCACACGTACGCTCCCCCTAGAGCGTTGTCGTACCCTCACCTGGACCCTGAACCGTCCCCGTCCCCTAACCCTAACCTTAGCCCGAACCCTAACCCTAACCCTTCCCCGAAGCCTGACCCTCAGCCGTCCCCTAATCCTAACCCGTACGCTGACACTAACCTGCGCCCTCACACGTACGCTCCCCCTAGAGCGTTGTCGTACCCTCACCTGGACCCTGAACCGTCCCCGTCCCCTAACCCTAACCCTAGGCCGAAGCCTAACCCTAACCCTTCCCCGAAGCCTGACCCTCAGCCGTCCCCTAATCCTAACCCGTACGCTGACACTAACCCGCGCCCTCACACGTACGCTCCCCCTAGAGCGTTGTCGTACCCTCACCTGGACCCTGAACCGTCCCCGTCCCCTAACACTAACCCTAGCCCGAAGCCTAACCCTAACCCTTCCCCGAAGCCTGACCCTCAGCCGTCCCCTAATCCTAACCCGTACGCTGACACTAACCCGCGCCCTCACACGTACGCTCCCCCTAGAGCGTTGTCGTACCCTACCTGGACCCTAAACCGTCCCCGTCCCCTAACCCTAACCCTAGCCCGAACCCTAACCCTAACCCTTCCCCGAAGCCTGACCCTCAGCCGTCCCCTAATCCTAACCCGTACGCTGACACTAACCCGCGCCCTCACACATACGCTCCCCCTAGAGCGTTGTCGTACCCTCACCTGGACCCTAAACCGTCCCCGTCCCCTAACCCTAACCCTAGCCCGAACCCTAACCCTAACCCTTCCCCGAAGCCTGACCCTCAGCCGTCCCCTAATCCTAACCCGTACGCTGACACTAACCCGCGCCCTCACACGTACGCTCCCCCTAGAGCGTTGTCGTACCCTCACCTGGACCCTGAACCGTCCCCGTCCCCTAACCCTAACCCTAGGCCGAACCCTAACCCTAACCCTTCCCCGAAGCCTGACCCTCAGCCGTCCCCTAATCCTAACCCGTACGCTGACACTAACCCGCGCCCTCACACGTACGCTCCCCCTAGAGCGTTGTCGTACCCTCACCTGGACCCTGAACCGTCCCCGTCCCCTAACCCTAACCCTAGCCCGAACCCTAACCCTAACCCTTCCCCGAAGGCTGACCCTCAGCCGTCCCCTAATCCTAACCCGTACGCTGACACTAACCCGCGCCCTCACACGTACGCTCCCCCTAGAGCGTTGTCGTACCCTCACCTGGACCCTGAACCGTCCCCGTCCCCTAACCCTAACCCTAGGCCGAAGCCTAATCCTAACCCTTCCCCGAAGCCTGACCCTCAGCCGTCCCCTAATCCTAACCCGTACGCTGACACTAACCCGCGCCCTCACACGTACGCTCCCCCTAGAGCGTTGTCGTACCCTCACCTGGACCCTGAACCGTCCCCGTCCCCTAACCCTAACCCTAGGCCGAAGCCTAACCCTAACCCTTCCCCGAATCCTGACCCTCAGCCGTCCCCTAATCCTAACCCGTACGCTGACACTAACCCGCGCCCTCACACGTACGCTCCCCCTAGAGCGTTGTCGTACCCTCACCTGGACCCTGAACCGTCCCCGTCCCCTAACCCTAACCCTAGGCCGAAGCCTAACCCTAACCCTTCCCCGAAGCCTGACCCTCAGCCGTCCCCTAATCCTAACCCGTACGCTGACACTAACCCGCGCCCTCACACGTACGCTCCCCCTAGAGCGTTGTCGTACCCTCACCTGGACCCTAAACCGTCCCCGTCCCCTAACCCTAACCCTAGCCCGAAGCCTAACCCTAACCCTTCCCCGAAGCCTGACTCTCAGCCGTCCCCTAATCCTAACGCGTACGCTGACACTAACCCGCGCCCTCACACGTACGCTCCCCCTAGAGCGTTGTCGTACCCTCACCTGGACCCTAAACCGTTCCCGTCCCCTAACCCTAACCCTAGCCCGAGGCCTAACCCTAACACTTCCCCGAAGCCTGACCCTCAGCCGTCCCCTAATCCTAACCCGTACGCTGACACTAACCCGCGCCCTCACACGTACGCTCCCCCTAGAGCGTTGTCGTACCCTCACCTGGACCCTAAACCGTCCCCGTCCCCTAACCCTAACCCTAGCCCGAACCCTAACCCTAACCCTTCCCCGAAGCCTGACCCTCAGCCGTCCCCTAATCCTAACCCGTACGCTGACACTAACCCGCGCCCTCACACGTACGCTCCCCCTAGAGCGTTGTCGTACCCTCACCTGGACCCTAAACCGTCCCCGTCCCCTAACCCTAACCCTAGGCCGAAGCCTAACCCTAACCCTTCCCCGAAGCCTGACCCTCAGCCGTCCCCTAATCCTAACCCGTACGCTGACACTAACCCGCGCCCTCACACGTACGCTCCCCCTAGAGCGTTGTCGTACCCTCACCTGGACCCTGAACCGTCCCCGTCCCCTAACCCTAACCTTAGCCCGAACCCTAACCCTAACCCTTCCCCGAAGCCTGACCCTCAGCCGTCCCCTAATCCTAACCCGTACGCTGACACTAACCTGCGCCCTCACACGTACGCTCCCCCTAGAGCGTTGTCGTACCCTCACCTGGACCCTGAACCGTCCCCGTCCCCTAACCCTAACCCTAGGCCGAAGCCTAACCCTAACCCTTCCCCGAAGCCTGACCCTCAGCCGTCCCCTAATCCTAACCCGTACGCTGACACTAACCCGCGCCCTCACACGTACGCTCCCCCTAGAGCGTTGTCGTACCCTCACCTGGACCCTGAACCGTCCCCGTCCCCTAACACTAACCCTAGCCCGAAGCCTAACCCTAACCCTTCCCCGAAGCCTGACCCTCAGCCGTCCCCTAATCCTAACCCGTACGCTGACACTAACCCGCGCCCTCACACGTACGCTCCCCCTAGAGCGTTGTCGTACCCTACCTGGACCCTAAACCGTCCCCGTCCCCTAACCCTAACCCTAGCCCGAACCCTAACCCTAACCCTTCCCCGAAGCCTGACCCTCAGCCGTCCCCTAATCCTAACCCGTACGCTGACACTAACCCGCGCCCTCACACATACGCTCCCCCTAGAGCGTTGTCGTACCCTCACCTGGACCCTAAACCGTCCCCGTCCCCTAACCCTAACCCTAGCCCGAACCCTAACCCTAACCCTTCCCCGAAGCCTGACCCTCAGCCGTCCCCTAATCCTAACCCGTACGCTGACACTAACCCGCGCCCTCACACGTACGCTCCCCCTAGAGCGTTGTCGTACCCTCACCTGGACCCTGAACCGTCCCCGTCCCCTAACCCTAACCCTAGGCCGAACCCTAACCCTAACCCTTCCCCGAAGCCTGACCCTCAGCCGTCCCCTAATCCTAACCCGTACGCTGACACTAACCCGCGCCCTCACACGTACGCTCCCCCTAGAGCGTTGTCGTACCCTCACCTGGACCCTGAACCGTCCCCGTCCCCTAACCCTAACCCTAGCCCGAACCCTAACCCTAACCCTTCCCCGAAGCCTGACCCTCAGCCGTCCCCTAATCCTAACCCGTACGCTGACACTAACCCGCGCCCTCACACGTACGCTCCCCCTAGAGCGTTGTCGTACCCTCACCTGGACCCTGAACCGTCCCCGTCCCCTAACCCTAACCCTAGGCCGAAGCCTAATCCTAACCCTTCCCCGAAGCCTGACCCTCAGCCGTCCCCTAATCCTAACCCGTACGCTGACACTAACCCGCGCCCTCACACGTACGCTCCCCCTAGAGCGTTGTCGTACCCTCACCTGGACCCTGAACCGTCCCCGTCCCCTAACCCTAACCCTAGGCCGAAGCCTAACCCTAACCCTTCCCCGAATCCTGACCCTCAGCCGTCCCCTAATCCTAACCCGTACGCTGACACTAACCCGCGCCCTCACACGTACGCTCCCCCTAGAGCGTTGTCGTACCCTCACCTGGACCCTGAACCGTCCCCGTCCCCTAACCCTAACCCTAGGCCGAAGCCTAACCCTAACCCTTCCCCGAAGCCTGACCCTCAGCCGTCCCCTAATCCTAACCCGTACGCTGACACTAACCCGCGCCCTCACACGTACGCTCCCCCTAGAGCGTTGTCGTACCCTCACCTGGACCCTGAACCGTCCCCGTCCCCTAACCCTAACCCTAGGCCGAAGCCTAACCCTAACCCTTCCCCGAAGCCTGACCCTCAGCCGTCCCCTAATCCTAACCCGTACGCTGACACTAACCCGCGCCCTCACACGTACGCTCCCCCTAGAGCGTTGTCGTACCCTCACCTGGACCCTGAACCGTCCCCGTCCCCTAACCCTAACCCTAGGCCGAAGCCTAACCCTAACCCTTCCCCGAAGCCTGACCCTCAGCCGTCCCCTAATCCTAACCCGTACGCTGACACTAACCCGCGCCCTCACACGTACGCTCCCCCTAGAGCGTTGTCGTACCCTCACCTGGACCCTGAACCGTCCCCGTCCCCTAACACTAACCCTAGCCCGAAGCCTAACCCTAACCCTTCCCCGAAGCCTGACCCTCAGCCGTCCCCTAATCCTAACCCGTACGCTGACACTAACCCGCGCCCTCACACGTACGCTCCCCCTAGAGCGTTGTCGTACCCTACCTGGACCCTAAACCGTCCCCGTCCCCTAACCCTAACCCTAGCCCGAACCCTAACCCTAACCCTTCCCCGAAGCCTGACCCTCAGCCGTCCCCTAATCCTAACCCGTACGCTGACACTAACCCGCGCCCTCACACATACGCTCCCCCTAGAGCGTTGTCGTACCCTCACCTGGACCCTAAACCGTCCCCGTCCCCTAACCCTAACCCTAGCCCGAACCCTAACCCTAACCCTTCCCCGAAGCCTGACCCTCAGCCGTCCCCTAATCCTAACCCGTACGCTGACACTAACCCGCGCCCTCACACGTACGCTCCCCCTAGAGCGTTGTCGTACCCTCACCTGGACCCTGAACCGTCCCCGTCCCCTAACCCTAACCCTAGGCCGAACCCTAACCCTAACCCTTCCCCGAAGCCTGACCCTCAGCCGTCCCCTAATCCTAACCCGTACGCTGACACTAACCCGCGCCCTCACACGTACGCTCCCCCTAGAGCGTTGTCGTACCCTCACCTGGACCCTGAACCGTCCCCGTCCCCTAACCCTAACCCTAGCCCGAACCCTAACCCTAACCCTTCCCCGAAGGCTGACCCTCAGCCGTCCCCTAATCCTAACCCGTACGCTGACACTAACCCGCGCCCTCACACGTACGCTCCCCCTAGAGCGTTGTCGTACCCTCACCTGGACCCTGAACCGTCCCCGTCCCCTAACCCTAACCCTAGGCCGAAGCCTAATCCTAACCCTTCCCCGAAGCCTGACCCTCAGCCGTCCCCTAATCCTAACCCGTACGCTGACACTAACCCGCGCCCTCACACGTACGCTCCCCCTAGAGCGTTGTCGTACCCTCACCTGGACCCTGAACCGTCCCCGTCCCCTAACCCTAACCCTAGGCCGAAGCCTAACCCTAACCCTTCCCCGAATCCTGACCCTCAGCCGTCCCCTAATCCTAACCCGTACGCTGACACTAACCCGCGCCCTCACACGTACGCTCCCCCTAGAGCGTTGTCGTACCCTCACCTGGACCCTGAACCGTCCCCGTCCCCTAACCCTAACCCTAGGCCGAAGCCTAACCCTAACCCTTCCCCGAAGCCTGACCCTCAGCCGTCCCCTAATCCTAACCCGTACGCTGACACTAACCCGCGCCCTCACACGTACGCTCCCCCTAGAGCGTTGTCGTACCCTCACCTGGACCCTAAACCGTCCCCGTCCCCTAACCCTAACCCTAGCCCGAAGCCTAACCCTAACCCTTCCCCGAAGCCTGACTCTCAGCCGTCCCCTAATCCTAACGCGTACGCTGACACTAACCCGCGCCCTCACACGTACGCTCCCCCTAGAGCGTTGTCGTACCCTCACCTGGACCCTAAACCGTTCCCGTCCCCTAACCCTAACCCTAGCCCGAGGCCTAACCCTAACACTTCCCCGAAGCCTGACCCTCAGCCGTCCCCTAATCCTAACCCGTACGCTGACACTAACCCGCGCCCTCACACGTACGCTCCCCCTAGAGCGTTGTCGTACCCTCACCTGGACCCTAAACCGTCCCCGTCCCCTAACCCTAACCCTAGCCCGAACCCTAACCCTAACCCTTCCCCGAAGCCTGACCCTCAGCCGTCCCCTAATCCTAACCCGTACGCTGACACTAACCCGCGCCCTCACACGTACGCTCCCCCTAGAGCGTTGTCGTACCCTCACCTGGACCCTAAACCGTCCCCGTCCCCTAACCCTAACCCTAGGCCGAAGCCTAACCCTAACCCTTCCCCGAAGCCTGACCCTCAGCCGTCCCCTAATCCTAACCCGTACGCTGACACTAACCCGCGCCCTCACACGTACGCTCCCCCTAGAGCGTTGTCGTACCCTCACCTGGACCCTGAACCGTCCCCGTCCCCTAACCCTAACCTTAGCCCGAACCCTAACCCTAACCCTTCCCCGAAGCCTGACCCTCAGCCGTCCCCTAATCCTAACCCGTACGCTGACACTAACCTGCGCCCTCACACGTACGCTCCCCCTAGAGCGTTGTCGTACCCTCACCTGGACCCTGAACCGTCCCCGTCCCCTAACCCTAACCCTAGGCCGAAGCCTAACCCTAACCCTTCCCCGAAGCCTGACCCTCAGCCGTCCCCTAATCCTAACCCGTACGCTGACACTAACCCGCGCCCTCACACGTACGCTCCCCCTAGAGCGTTGTCGTACCCTCACCTGGACCCTGAACCGTCCCCGTCCCCTAACACTAACCCTAGCCCGAAGCCTAACCCTAACCCTTCCCCGAAGCCTGACCCTCAGCCGTCCCCTAATCCTAACCCGTACGCTGACACTAACCCGCGCCCTCACACGTACGCTCCCCCTAGAGCGTTGTCGTACCCTACCTGGACCCTAAACCGTCCCCGTCCCCTAACCCTAACCCTAGCCCGAACCCTAACCCTAACCCTTCCCCGAAGCCTGACCCTCAGCCGTCCCCTAATCCTAACCCGTACGCTGACACTAACCCGCGCCCTCACACATACGCTCCCCCTAGAGCGTTGTCGTACCCTCACCTGGACCCTAAACCGTCCCCGTCCCCTAACCCTAACCCTAGCCCGAACCCTAACCCTAACCCTTCCCCGAAGCCTGACCCTCAGCCGTCCCCTAATCCTAACCCGTACGCTGACACTAACCCGCGCCCTCACACGTACGCTCCCCCTAGAGCGTTGTCGTACCCTCACCTGGACCCTGAACCGTCCCCGTCCCCTAACCCTAACCCTAGGCCGAACCCTAACCCTAACCCTTCCCCGAAGCCTGACCCTCAGCCGTCCCCTAATCCTAACCCGTACGCTGACACTAACCCGCGCCCTCACACGTACGCTCCCCCTAGAGCGTTGTCGTACCCTCACCTGGACCCTGAACCGTCCCCGTCCCCTAACCCTAACCCTAGCCCGAACCCTAACCCTAACCCTTCCCCGAAGGCTGACCCTCAGCCGTCCCCTAATCCTAACCCGTACGCTGACACTAACCCGCGCCCTCACACGTACGCTCCCCCTAGAGCGTTGTCGTACCCTCACCTGGACCCTGAACCGTCCCCGTCCCCTAACCCTAACCCTAGGCCGAAGCCTAATCCTAACCCTTCCCCGAAGCCTGACCCTCAGCCGTCCCCTAATCCTAACCCGTACGCTGACACTAACCCGCGCCCTCACACGTACGCTCCCCCTAGAGCGTTGTCGTACCCTCACCTGGACCCTGAACCGTCCCCGTCCCCTAACCCTAACCCTAGGCCGAAGCCTAACCCTAACCCTTCCCCGAATCCTGACCCTCAGCCGTCCCCTAATCCTAACCCGTACGCTGACACTAACCCGCGCCCTCACACGTACGCTCCCCCTAGAGCGTTGTCGTACCCTCACCTGGACCCTGAACCGTCCCCGTCCCCTAACCCTAACCCTAGGCCGAAGCCTAACCCTAACCCTTCCCCGAAGCCTGACCCTCAGCCGTCCCCTAATCCTAACCCGTACGCTGACACTAACCCGCGCCCTCACACGTACGCTCCCCCTAGAGCGTTGTCGTACCCTCACCTGGACCCTGAACCGTCCCCGTCCCCTAACCCTAACCCTAGGCCGAAGCCTAACCCTAACCCTTCCCCGAAGCCTGACCCTCAGCCGTCCCCTAATCCTAACCCGTACGCTGACACTAACCCGCGCCCTCACACGTACGCTCCCCCTAGAGCGTTGTCGTACCCTCACCTGGACCCTGAACCGTCCCCGTCCCCTAACCCTAACCCTAGGCCGAAGCCTAACCCTAACCCTTCCCCGAAGCCTGACCCTCAGCCGTCCCCTAATCCTAACCCGTACGCTGACACTAACCCGCGCCCTCACACGTACGCTCCCCCTAGAGCGTTGTCGTACCCTCACCTGGACCCTGAACCGTCCCCGTCCCCTAACCCTAACCCTAGCCCGAACCCTAACCCTAACCCTTCCCCGAAGCCTGACCCTCAGCCGTCCCCTAATCCTAACCCGTACGCTGACACTAACCCGCGCCCTCACACGTACGCTCCCCCTAGAGCGTTGTCGTACCCTCACCTGGACCCTGAACCGTCCCCGTCCCCTAACCCTAACCCTAGCTCGAAGCCTAACCCTAACCCTTCCCCGAAGGCTGACCCTCAGCCGTCCCCTAATCCTAACCCGTACGCTGACACTAACCCGCGCCCTCACACGTACGCTCCCCCTAGAGCGTTGTCGTACCCTCACCTGGACCCTGAACCGTCCCCGTCCCCTAACCCTAACCCTAGCCCGAAGCCTAACCCTAACCCTTCCCCGAAGCCTGACCCTCAGCCGTCCCCTAATCCTAACCCGTACGCTGACACTAACCCGCGCCCTCACACGTACTCTCCCCCTAGAGCGTTGTCGTACCCTCACCTGGATCCTAAACCGTCCCCGTCCCCTAACCCTAACCCTAGCCCGAACCCTAACCCTAACCCTTCCCCGAAGCCTGACCCTCAGCCGTCCCCTAATCCTAACCCGTACGCTGACACTAACCCGCGCCCTCACACGTACGCTCCCCCTAGAGCGTTGTCGTACCCTCACCTGGACCCTAAACCGTCCCCGTCCCTTAACCCTAACCCTAGCCCGAACCCTAACCCTAACCCTTCCCCGAAGCCTGACCCTCAGCCGTCCCCTAATCCTAACCCGTACGCTGACACTAACCCGCGCCCTCACACGTACGCTCCCCCTAGAGCGTTGTCGTACCCTCACCTGGACCCTAAACCGTCCCCGTCCCCTAACCCTAACCCTAGCCCGAACCCTAACCCTAACACTTCCCCGAAGCGTGACCCTCAGCCGTCCCCTAATCCTAACCCGTACGCTGACACTAACCCGCGCCCTCACACGTACGCTCCCCCTAGAGCGTTGTCGTACCCTCACCTGGACCCTAAACCGTCCCCGTCCCCTAACCCTAACCCTAGCCCGAACCCTAACCCTAACCCTTCCCCGAAGCCTGACCCTCAGCCGTCCCCTAATCCTAACCCGTACGCTGACACTAACCCGCGCCCTCACACGTACGCTCCCCCTAGAGCGTTGTCGTACCCTCACCTGGACCCTGAACCGTCCCCGTCCCCTAACCCTAACCCTAGGCCGAACCCTAACCCTAACCCTTCCCCGAAGCCTGACCCTCAGCCGTCCCCTAATCCTAACCCGTACGCTGACACTAACCCGCGCCCTCACACGTACGCTCCCCCTAGAGCGTTGTCGTACCCTCACCTGGACCCTGAACCGTCCCCGTCCCCTAACCCTAACCCTAGCCCGAACCCTAACCCTAACCCTTCCCCGAAGGCTGACCCTCAGCCGTCCCCTAATCCTAACCCGTACGCTGACACTAACCCGCGCCCTCACACGTACGCTCCCCCTAGAGCGTTGTCGTACCCTCACCTGGACCCTGAACCGTCCCCGTCCCCTAACCCTAACCCTAGGCCGAAGCCTAATCCTAACCCTTCCCCGAAGCCTGACCCTCAGCCGTCCCCTAATCCTAACCCGTACGCTGACACTAACCCGCGCCCTCACACGTACGCTCCCCCTAGAGCGTTGTCGTACCCTCACCTGGACCCTGAACCGTCCCCGTCCCCTAACCCTAACCCTAGGCCGAAGCCTAACCCTAACCCTTCCCCGAATCCTGACCCTCAGCCGTCCCCTAATCCTAACCCGTACGCTGACACTAACCCGCGCCCTCACACGTACGCTCCCCCTAGAGCGTTGTCGTACCCTCACCTGGACCCTGAACCGTCCCCGTCCCCTAACCCTAACCCTAGGCCGAAGCCTAACCCTAACCCTTCCCCGAAGCCTGACCCTCAGCCGTCCCCTAATCCTAACCCGTACGCTGACACTAACCCGCGCCCTCACACGTACGCTCCCCCTAGAGCGTTGTCGTACCCTCACCTGGACCCTGAACCGTCCCCGTCCCCTAACCCTAACCCTAGGCCGAAGCCTAACCCTAACCCTTCCCCGAAGCCTGACCCTCAGCCGTCCCCTAATCCTAACCCGTACGCTGACACTAACCCGCGCCCTCACACGTACGCTCCCCCTAGAGCGTTGTCGTACCCTCACCTGGACCCTGAACCGTCCCCGTCCCCTAACCCTAACCCTAGGCCGAAGCCTAACCCTAACCCTTCCCCGAAGCCTGACCCTCAGCCGTCCCCTAATCCTAACCCGTACGCTGACACTAACCCGCGCCCTCACACGTACGCTCCCCCTAGAGCGTTGTCGTACCCTCACCTGGACCCTGAACCGTCCCCGTCCCCTAACCCTAACCCTAGCCCGAACCCTAACCCTAACCCTTCCCCGAAGCCTGACCCTCAGCCGTCCCCTAATCCTAACCCGTACGCTGACACTAACCCGCGCCCTCACACGTACGCTCCCCCTAGAGCGTTGTCGTACCCTCACCTGGACCCTGAACCGTCCCCGTCCCCTAACCCTAACCCTAGCTCGAAGCCTAACCCTAACCCTTCCCCGAAGCCTGACCCTCAGCCGTCCCCTAATCCTAACCCGTACGCTGACACTAACCCGCGCCCTCACACGTACGCTCCCCCTAGAGCGTTGTCGTACCCTCACCTGGACCCTGAACCGTCCCCGTCCCCTAACCCTAACCCTAGCCCGAAGCCTAACCCTAACCCTTCCCCGAAGCCTGACCCTCAGCCGTCCCCTAATCCTAACCCGTACGCTGACACTAACCCGCGCCCTCACACGTACTCTCCCCCTAGAGCGTTGTCGTACCCTCACCTGGACCCTAAACCGTCCCCGTCCCCTAACCCTAACCCTGGCCCGAACCCTAACCCTAACCCTTCCCCGAAGCCTGACCCTCAGCCGTCCCCTAATCCTAACCCGTACGCTGACACTAACCCGCGCCCTCACACGTACGCTCCCCCTAGAGCGTTGTCGTACCCTCACCTGGACCCTAAACCGTCCCCGTCCCCTAACCCTAACCCTAGCCCGAAGCCTAACCCTAAGCCTTCCCCGAAGCCTGACCCTCAGCCGTCCCCTAATCCTAACCCGTACGCTGACACTAACCCGCGCCCTCACACGTACGCTCCCCCTAGAGCGTTGTCGTACCCTCACCTGGACCCTAAACCGTCCCCGTCCCCTAACCCTAACCCTAGCCCGAACCCTAACCCTAACCCTTCCCCGAAGCCTGACGCTCAGCCGTCCCCTAATCCTAACCCGTACGCTGACACTAACCGGCGGCCTCACACGTACGCTCCCCCTAGAGCGTTGTCGTACCCTCACCTGGACCCTAAACCGTCCCCGTCCCCTAACCCTAACCCTAGCCCGAACCCTAACCCTAACCCTTCCCCGAAGCCTAACCCTCAGCCGTCCCCTAATCCTAACCCGTACGCTGACACTAACCCGCGCCCTCACACGTACGCTCCCCGTAGAGCGTTGTCGTACCCTCACCTGGACCCTAAACCGTCCCCGTCCCCTAACCCTAACCCTAGCCCGAAGCCTAACCCTAACCCTTCCCCGAAGCCTGACCCTCAGCCGTCCCCTAATCCTAACCCGTACGCTGACACTAACCCGCGCCCTCACACGTACGCTCCCCCTAGAGCGTTGTCGTACCCTCACCTGGACCCTGAACCGTCCCCGTCCCCTAACCCTAACCCTAGGCCGAAGCCTAACCCTAACCCTTCCCCGAAGCCTGACCCTCAGCCGTCCCCTAATCCTAACCCGTACGCTGACACTAACCCGCGCCCTCACACGTACGCTCCCCCTAGTGCGTTGTCGTACCCTCACCTGGACCCTGAACCGTCCCCGTCCCCTAACCCTAACCCTAGGCCGAAGCCTAACCCTAACCCTTCCCCGAAGCCTGACCCTCAGCCGTCCCCTAATCCTAACCCGTACGCTGACACTAACCCGCGCCCTCACACGTACGCTCCCCCTAGAGCGTTGTCGTACCCTCACCTGGACCCTGAACCGTCCCCGTCCCCTAACCCTAACCCTAGCCCGAACCCTAACCCTAACCCTTCCCCGAAGCCTGACCCTCAGCCGTCCCCTAATCCTAACCCGTACGCTGACACTAACCCGCGCCCTCACACGTACGCTCCCCCTAGAGCGTTGTCGTACCCTCACCTGGACCCTGAACCGTCCCCGTCCCCTAACCCTAACCCTAGCTCGAAGCCTAACCCTAACCCTTCCCCGAAGGCTGACCCTCAGCCGTCCCCTAATCCTAACCCGTACGCTGACACTAACCCGCGCCCTCACACGTACGCTCCCCCTAGAGCGTTGTCGTACCCTCACCTGGACCCTGAACCGTCCCCGTCCCCTAACCCTAACCCTAGCCCGAAGCCTAACCCTAACCCTTCCCCGAAGCCTGACCCTCAGCCGTCCCCTAATCCTAACCCGTACGCTGACACTAACCCGCGCCCTCACACGTACTCTCCCCCTAGAGCGTTGTCGTACCCTCACCTGGACCCTAAACCGTCCCCGTCCCCTAACCCTAACCCTAGCCCGAACCCTAACCCTAACCCTTCCCCGAAGCCTGACCCTCAGCCGTCCCCTAATCCTAACCCGTACGCTGACACTAACCCGCGCCCTCACACGTACGCTCCCCCTAGAGCGTTGTCGTACCCTCACCTGGACCCTAAACCGTCCCCGTCCCTTAACCCTAACCCTAGCCCGAACCCTAACCCTAACCCTTCCCCGAAGCCTGACCCTCAGCCGTCCCCTAATCCTAACCCGTACGCTGACACTAACCCGCGCCCTCACACGTACGCTCCCCCTAGAGCGTTGTCGTACCCTCACCTGGACCCTAAACCGTCCCCGTCCCCTAACCCTAACCCTAGCCCGAACCCTAACCCTAACACTTCCCCGAAGCGTGACCCTCAGCCGTCCCCTAATCCTAACCCGTACGCTGACACTAACCCGCGCCCTCACACGTACGCTCCCCCTAGAGCGTTGTCGTACCCTCACCTGGACCCTAAACCGTCCCCGTCCCCTAACCCTAACCCTAGCCCGAACCCTAACCCTAACCCTTCCCCGAAGCCTGACCCTCAGCCGTCCCCTAATCCTAACCCGTACGCTGACACTAACCCGCGCCCTCACACGTACGCTCCCCCTAGAGCGTTGTCGTACCCTCACCTGGACCCTGAACCGTCCCCGTCCCCTAACCCTAACCCTAGGCCGAACCCTAACCCTAACCCTTCCCCGAAGCCTGACCCTCAGCCGTCCCCTAATCCTAACCCGTACGCTGACACTAACCCGCGCCCTCACACGTACGCTCCCCCTAGAGCGTTGTCGTACCCTCACCTGGACCCTGAACCGTCCCCGTCCCCTAACCCTAACCCTAGCTCGAAGCCTAACCCTAACCCTTCCCCGAAGGCTGACCCTCAGCCGTCCCCTAATCCTAACCCGTACGCTGACACTAACCCGCGCCCTCACACGTACGCTCCCCCTAGAGCGTTGTCGTACCCTCACCTGGACCCTGAACCGTCCCCGTCCCCTAACCCTAACCCTAGCCCGAAGCCTAACCCTAACCCTTCCCCGAAGCCTGACCCTCAGCCGTCCCCTAATCCTAACCCGTACGCTGACACTAACCCGCGCCCTCACACGTACTCTCCCCCTAGAGCGTTGTCGTACCCTCACCTGGACCCTAAACCGTCCCCGTCCCCTAACCCTAACCCTAGCCCGAACCCTAACCCTAACCCTTCCCCGAAGCCTGACCCTCAGCCGTCCCCTAATCCTAACCCGTACGCTGACACTAACCCGCGCCCTCACACGTACGCTCCCCCTAGAGCGTTGTCGTACCCTCACCTGGACCCTAAACCGTCCCCGTCCCTTAACCCTAACCCTAGCCCGAACCCTAACCCTAACCCTTCCCCGAAGCCTGACCCTCAGCCGTCCCCTAATCCTAACCCGTACGCTGACACTAACCCGCGCCCTCACACGTACGCTCCCCCTAGAGCGTTGTCGTACCCTCACCTGGACCCTAAACCGTCCCCGTCCCCTAACCCTAACCCTAGCCCGAACCCTAACCCTAACACTTCCCCGAAGCGTGACCCTCAGCCGTCCCCTAATCCTAACCCGTACGCTGACACTAACCCGCGCCCTCACACGTACGCTCCCCCTAGAGCGTTGTCGTACCCTCACCTGGACCCTAAACCGTCCCCGTCCCCTAACCCTAACCCTAGCCCGAACCCTAACCCTAACCCTTCCCCGAAGCCTGACCCTCAGCCGTCCCCTAATCCTAACCCGTACGCTGACACTAACCCGCGCCCTCACACGTACGCTCCCCCTAGAGCGTTGTCGTACCCTCACCTGGACCCTGAACCGTCCCCGTCCCCTAACCCTAACCCTAGGCCGAACCCTAACCCTAACCCTTCCCCGAAGCCTGACCCTCAGCCGTCCCCTAATCCTAACCCGTACGCTGACACTAACCCGCGCCCTCACACGTACGCTCCCCCTAGAGCGTTGTCGTACCCTCACCTGGACCCTGAACCGTCCCCGTCCCCTAACCCTAACCCTAGCCCGAACCCTAACCCTAACCCTTCCCCGAAGGCTGACCCTCAGCCGTCCCCTAATCCTAACCCGTACGCTGACACTAACCCGCGCCCTCACACGTACGCTCCCCCTAGAGCGTTGTCGTACCCTCACCTGGACCCTGAACCGTCCCCGTCCCCTAACCCTAACCCTAGGCCGAAGCCTAATCCTAACCCTTCCCCGAAGCCTGACCCTCAGCCGTCCCCTAATCCTAACCCGTACGCTGACACTAACCCGCGCCCTCACACGTACGCTCCCCCTAGAGCGTTGTCGTACCCTCACCTGGACCCTGAACCGTCCCCGTCCCCTAACCCTAACCCTAGGCCGAAGCCTAACCCTAACCCTTCCCCGAATCCTGACCCTCAGCCGTCCCCTAATCCTAACCCGTACGCTGACACTAACCCGCGCCCTCACACGTACGCTCCCCCTAGAGCGTTGTCGTACCCTCACCTGGACCCTGAACCGTCCCCGTCCCCTAACCCTAACCCTAGGCCGAAGCCTAACCCTAACCCTTCCCCGAAGCCTGACCCTCAGCCGTCCCCTAATCCTAACCCGTACGCTGACACTAACCCGCGCCCTCACACGTACGCTCCCCCTAGAGCGTTGTCGTACCCTCACCTGGACCCTGAACCGTCCCCGTCCCCTAACCCTAACCCTAGGCCGAAGCCTAACCCTAACCCTTCCCCGAAGCCTGACCCTCAGCCGTCCCCTAATCCTAACCCGTACGCTGACACTAACCCGCGCCCTCACACGTACGCTCCCCCTAGAGCGTTGTCGTACCCTCACCTGGACCCTGAACCGTCCCCGTCCCCTAACCCTAACCCTAGGCCGAAGCCTAACCCTAACCCTTCCCCGAAGCCTGACCCTCAGCCGTCCCCTAATCCTAACCCGTACGCTGACACTAACCCGCGCCCTCACACGTACGCTCCCCCTAGAGCGTTGTCGTACCCTCACCTGGACCCTGAACCGTCCCCGTCCCCTAACCCTAACCCTAGCCCGAACCCTAACCCTAACCCTTCCCCGAAGCCTGACCCTCAGCCGTCCCCTAATCCTAACCCGTACGCTGACACTAACCCGCGCCCTCACACGTACGCTCCCCCTAGAGCGTTGTCGTACCCTCACCTGGACCCTGAACCGTCCCCGTCCCCTAACCCTAACCCTAGCTCGAAGCCTAACCCTAACCCTTCCCCGAAGCCTGACCCTCAGCCGTCCCCTAATCCTAACCCGTACGCTGACACTAACCCGCGCCCTCACACGTACGCTCCCCCTAGAGCGTTGTCGTACCCTCACCTGGACCCTGAACCGTCCCCGTCCCCTAACCCTAACCCTAGCCCGAAGCCTAACCCTAACCCTTCCCCGAAGCCTGACCCTCAGCCGTCCCCTAATCCTAACCCGTACGCTGACACTAACCCGCGCCCTCACACGTACTCTCCCCCTAGAGCGTTGTCGTACCCTCACCTGGACCCTAAACCGTCCCCGTCCCCTAACCCTAACCCTGGCCCGAACCCTAACCCTAACCCTTCCCCGAAGCCTGACCCTCAGCCGTCCCCTAATCCTAACCCGTACGCTGACACTAACCCGCGCCCTCACACGTACGCTCCCCCTAGAGCGTTGTCGTACCCTCACCTGGACCCTAAACCGTCCCCGTCCCCTAACCCTAACCCTAGCCCGAAGCCTAACCCTAAGCCTTCCCCGAAGCCTGACCCTCAGCCGTCCCCTAATCCTAACCCGTACGCTGACACTAACCCGCGCCCTCACACGTACGCTCCCCCTAGAGCGTTGTCGTACCCTCACCTGGACCCTAAACCGTCCCCGTCCCCTAACCCTAACCCTAGCCCGAACCCTAACCCTAACCCTTCCCCGAAGCCTGACGCTCAGCCGTCCCCTAATCCTAACCCGTACGCTGACACTAACCGGCGGCCTCACACGTACGCTCCCCCTAGAGCGTTGTCGTACCCTCACCTGGACCCTAAACCGTCCCCGTCCCCTAACCCTAACCCTAGCCCGAACCCTAACCCTAACCCTTCCCCGAAGCCTAACCCTCAGCCGTCCCCTAATCCTAACCCGTACGCTGACACTAACCCGCGCCCTCACACGTACGCTCCCCGTAGAGCGTTGTCGTACCCTCACCTGGACCCTAAACCGTCCCCGTCCCCTAACCCTAACCCTAGCCCGAAGCCTAACCCTAACCCTTCCCCGAAGCCTGACCCTCAGCCGTCCCCTAATCCTAACCCGTACGCTGACACTAACCCGCGCCCTCACACGTACGCTCCCCCTAGAGCGTTGTCGTACCCTCACCTGGACCCTAAACCGTCCCCGTCCCCTAACCCTAACCCTAGCCCGAAGCCTAACCCTAACCCTTCCCCGAAGCCTGACACTCAGCCGTCCCCTAATCCTAACGCGTACGCTGACACTAACCCGCGCCCTCACACGTACGCTCCCCCTAGAGCGTTGTCGTACCCTCACCTGGACCCTAAACCGTTCCCGTCCCCTAACCCTAACCCTAGCCCGAGGCCTAACCCTAACACTTCCCCGAAGCCTGACCCTCAGCCGTCCCCTAATCCTAACCCGTACGCTGACACTAACCCGCGCCCTCACACGTACGCTCCCCCTAGAGCGTTGTCGTACCCTCACCTGGACCCTAAACCGTCCCCGTCCCCTAACCCTAACCCTAGGCCGAAGCCTAACCCTAACCCTTCCCCGAAGCCTGACCCTCAGCCGTCCCCTAATCCTAACCCGTACGCTGACACTAACCCGCGCCCTCACACGTACGCTCCCCCTAGAGCGTTGTCGTACCCTCACCTGGACCCTGAACCGTCCCCGTCCCCTAACCCTAACCTTAGCCCGAACCCTAACCCTAACCCTTCCCCGAAGCCTGACCCTCAGCCGTCCCCTAATCCTAACCCGTACGCTGACACTAACCTGCGCCCTCACACGTACGCTCCCCCTAGAGCGTTGTCGTACCCTCACCTGGACCCTGAACCGTCCCCGTCCCCTAACCCTAACCCTAGGCCGAAGCCTAACCCTAACCCTTCCCCGAAGCCTGACCCTCAGCCGTCCCCTAATCCTAACCCGTACGCTGACACTAACCCGCGCCCTCACACGTACGCTCCCCCTAGAGCGTTGTCGTACCCTCACCTGGACCCTGAACCGTCCCCGTCCCCTAACCCTAACCCTAGCCCGAAGCCTAACCCTAACCCTTCCCCGAAGCCTGACCCTCAGCCGTCCCCTAATCCTAACCCGTACGCTGACACTAACCCGCGCCCTCACACCTACGCTCCCCCTAGAGCGTTGTCGTACCCTCACCTGGACCCTAAACCGTCCCCGTCCCCTAACCCTAACCCTAGCCCGAACCCTAACCCTAACCCTTCCCCAAAGCCTGACCCTCAGCCGTCCCCTAATCCTAACCCGTACGCTGACACTAACCCGCGCCCTCACACGTACGCTCCCCCTAGAGCTTTGTCATACCCTCACCTGGACCCTAAACCGTCCCCGTCCCCTAACCCTAACCCTAGCCCGAACCCTAACCCTAACCCTTCCCCGAAGCCTGACCCTCAGCCGTCCCCTAATCCTAACCCGTACGCTGACACTAACCCGCGCCCTCACACGTACGCTCCCCCTAGAGCGTTGTCGTACCCTCACCTGGACCCTAAACCGTCCCCGTCCCCTAACCCTAACCCTAGCCCGAACCCTAACCCTAACCCTTCCCCGAAGCCTGACCCTCAGCCGTCCCCTAATCCTAACCCGTACGCTGACACTAACCCGCGCCCTCACACGTACGCTCCCCCTAGAGCGTTGTCGTACCCTCACCTGGACCCTGAACCGTCCCCGTCCCCTAACCCTAACCCTAGGCCGAAACCTAACCCTAACCCTTCCCCGAAGCCTGACCCTCAGCCGTCCCCTAATCCTAACCCGTACGCTGACACTAACCCGTGCCCTCACACGTACGCTCCCCCTAGAGCGTTGACGTACCCTCACCTGGACCCTGAACCGTCCCCGTCCCCTAACCCTAACCCTAGCCCGAACCCTAACCCTAACCCTTCCCCGAAGGCTGACCCTCAGCCGTCCCCTAATCCTAACCCGTACGCTGACACTAACCCGCGCCCTCACACGTACGCTCCCCCTAGAGCGTTGTCGTACCCTCACCTGGACCCTGAACCGTCCCCGTCCCCTAACCCTAACCCTAGGCCGAAGCCTAATCCTAACCCTTCCCCGAAGCCTGACCCTCAGCCGTCCCCTAATCCTAACCCGTACGCTGACACTAACCCGCGCCCTCACACGTACGCTCCCCCTAGAGCGTTGTCGTACCCTCACCTGGACCCTAAACCGTCCCCGTCCCCTAACCCTAACCCTAGGCCGAAGCCTAACCCTAACCCTTCCCCGAATCCTGACCCTCAGCCGTCCCCTAATCCTAACCCGTACGCTGACACTAACCCGCGCCCTCACACGTACGCTCCCCCTAGAGCGTTGTCGTACCCTCAACTGGACCCTGAACCGTCCCCGTCCCCTAACCCTAACCCTAGGCCGAAGCCTATCCCTAACCCTTCCCCGAAGCCTGACCCTCAGCCGTCCCCTAATCCTAACCCGTACGCTGACACTAACCCGCGCCCTCACACGTACGCTCCCCCTAGAGCGTTGTCGTACCCTCACCTGGACCCTGAACCGTCCCCGTCCCCTAACCCTAAACCGAGGCCGAAGCCTAACCCTAACCCTTCCCCGAAGCCTGACCCTCAGCCGTCCCCTAATCCTAACCCGTACGCTGACACTAACCCGCGCCCTCACACGTACGCTCCCCCTAGAGCGTTGTCGTACCCTCACCTGGACCCTGAACCGTCCCCGTCCCCTAACCCTAACCCTAGGCCGAAGCCTAACCCTAACCCTTCCCCGAAGCCTGACCCTCAGCCGTCCCCTAATCCTAACCCGTACGCTGACACTAACCCGCGCCCTCACACGTACGCTCCCCCTAGAGCGTTGTCGTACCCTCACCTGGACCCTGAACCGTCCCCGTCCCCTAACCCTAACCCTAGCCCGAACCCTAACCCTAACCCTTCCCCGAAGCCTGACCCTCAGCCGTCCCCTAATCCTAACCCGTACGCTGACACTAACCCGCGCCCTCACACGTACGCTCCCCCTAGAGCGTTGTCGTACCCTCACCTGGACCCTGAACCGTCCCCGTCCCCTAACCCTAACCCTAGCTCGAAGCCTAACCCTAACCCTTCCCCGAAGCCTGACCCTCAGCCGTCCCCTAATCCTAACCCGTACGCTGACACTAACCCGCGCCCTCACACGTACGCTCCCCCTAGAGCGTTGTCGTACCCTCACCTGGACCCTAAACCGTCCCCGTCCCCTAACCCTAACCCTAGCCCGAAGCCTAACCCTAACCCTTCCCCGAAGCCTGACCCTCAGCCGTCCCCTAATCCTAACCCGTACGCTGACACTAACCCGCGCCCTCACACGTACTCTCCCCCTAGAGCGTTGTCGTACCCTCACCTGGACCCTAAACCGTCCCCGTCCCCTAACCCTAACCCTAGCCCGAACCCTAACCCTAACCCTTCCCCGAAGCCTGACCCTCAGCCGTCCCCTAATCCTAACCCGTACGCTGACACTAACCCGCGCCCTCACACGTACGCTCCCCCTAGAGCGTTGTCGTACCCTCACCTGGACCCTAAACCGTCCCCGTCCCTTAACCCTAACCCTAGCCCGAACCCTAACCCTAACCCTTCCCCGAAGCCTGACCCTCAGCCGTCCCCTAATCCTAACCCGTACGCTGACACTAACCCGCGCCCTCACACGTACGCTCCCCCTAGAGCGTTGTCCTACCCTCACCTGGACCCTAAACCGTCCCCGTCCCCTAACCCTAACCCTAGCCCGAACCCTAACCCTAACCCTTCCCCGAAGCCTGACACTCAGCCGTCCCCTAATCCTAACCCGTACGCTGACACTAACCCGCGCCCTCACACGTACGCTCCCCCTAGAGCGTTGTCGTACCCTCACCTGGACCCTAAACCGTCCCCGTCCCCTAACCCTAACCCTAGCCCGAACCCTAACCCTAACCCTTCCCCGAAGCCTGACCCTCAGCCGTCCCCTAATCCTAACCCGTACGCTGACACTAACCCACGCCCTCACACGTACGCTCCCCCTAGAGCGTTGTCGTACCCTCACCTGGACCCTAAACCGTCCCCGTCCCCTAACCCTAACCCTAGCCCGAACCCTAACCCTAACCCTTCCCCGAAGCCTGACCCTCAGCCGTCCCCTAATCCTAACCCGTACGCTGACACTAACCCGCGCCCTCACACGTACGCTCCCCCTAGAGCGTTGTCGTACCCTCACCTGGACCCTAAACCGTCCCCGTCCCCTAACCCTAACCCTAGCCCGAACCCTAACCCTAACCCTTCCCCGAAGCCTGACCCTCAGCCGTCCCCTAATCCTAAACCGTACGCTGACACTAACCCGCGCCCTCACACGTACGCTCCCCCTAGAGTGTTGTCGTACCCTCACCTGGACCCTAAACCGTCCCCGTCCCCTAACCCTAACCCTAGCCCGAACCCTAACCCTAACCCTTCCCCGAAGCCTGACCCTCAGCCGTCCCCTAATCCTAACCCGTACGCTGACACTAACCCGCGCCCTCACACGTACACTCCCCCTAGAGCGCTGTCGTACCCTCACCTGAACACTAAACCGTCCCCGTCCCCTAACCCTAACCCTAGCCCGAACCCTAACCCTAACCCTTCCCCGAAACCTGACCCTCAGCCGTCCCCTAATCCTAACCCGTACGCTGACACTAACCCGCGCCCTCACACGTACACTCCCCCTAGAGCGTTGTCGTACCCTCACCTGGACCCTAAACCGTCCCCATCCCCTAACCCTAACCCTAGCCCGAACCATAACCCTAACCCTTCCCCGAAGCCTGACCCTCAGCCGTCCCCTAATCCTAACCCGTACGCTGACACTAACCCGCGCCCTCACCCGTACTCTCCCCCTAGAGCGTTGTCGTACCCTCACCTGGACCCTAAACCGTCCCCGTCCCCTAACCCTAACCCTAGCCCGAACCCTAACCCTAACCCTTCCCCGAAGCCTGACCCTCAGCCGTCCCCTAATCCTAACCCGTCCGCTGACACTAACCCACGCCCTCACACGTACGCTCCCCCTAGAACATTGTCGTACCCTCACCTGGACCCTAAACCGTCCCCGTCCCCTAACCCTAACCCTAGCCCGAACCCTAACCCTAACCCTTCCCCGAAGGCTGACCCTCAGCCGTCCCCTAATCCTAACCCGTACGCTGACACTAACCCGCGCCCTCACACGTACGCTCCCCCTAGAGCGTTGTCGTACCCTCACCTGGACCCTGAACCGTCCCCATTCCCTAACCCTAACCCTAGGCCGAAGCCTAATCCTAACCCTTCCCCGAAGCCTGACCCTCAGCCGTCCCCTAATCCTAACCCGTACGCTGACACTAACCCGCGCCCTCACACGTACGCTCCCCCTAGAGCGTTGTCGTACCCTCACCTGGACCCTGAACCGTCCCCGTCCCCTAACCCTAACCCTAGGCCGAAGCCTAACCCTAACCCTTCCCCGAAGCCTGACCCTCAGCCGTCCCCTAATCCTAACCCGTACGCTGACACTAACCCGCGCCCTCACACGTACGCTCCCCCTAGAGCGTTGTCGTACCCTCACCTGGACCCTGAACCGTCCCCGTCCCCTAACCCTAACCCTAGGCCGAAGCCTAACCCTAACCCTTCCCCGAAGCCTGACCCTCAGCCGTCCCCTAATCCTAACCCGTACGCTGACACTAACCCGCGCCCTCACACGTACGCTCCCCCTAGAGCGTTGTCGTACCCTCACCTGGACCCTGAACCGTCCCCGTCCCCTAACCCTAACCCTAGGCCGAAGCCTAACCCTAACCCTTCCCCGAAGCCTGACCCTCAGCCGTCCCCTAATCCTAACCCGTACGCTGACACTAACCCGCGCCCTCACACGTACGCTCCCCCTAGAGCGTTGTCGTACCCTCACCTGGACCCTGAACCGTCCCCGTCCCCTAACCCTAACCCTAGGCCGAAGCCTAACCCTAACCCTTCCCCAAAGCCTGACCCTCAGCCGTCCCCTAATCCTAACCCGTACGCTGACACTAACCCGCGCCCTCACATGTACGCTCCCCCTAGAGCGTTGTCGTACCCTCACCTGGACCCTGAACCGTCCCCGTCCCCTAACCCTAACCCTAGCCCGAACCCTAACCCTAACCCTTCCCCGAAGCCTGACCCTCAGCCGTCCCCTAATCCTAACCCGTACGCTGACACTAACCCGCGCCCTCACACGTACGCTCCCCCTAGAGCGTTGTCGTACCCTCACCTGGACCCTGAACCGTCCCCGTCCCCTAACCCTAACCCTAGCCCGAAGCCTAACCCTAACCCTTCCCCGAAGCCTGACCCTCAGCCGTCCCCTAATCCTAACCCGTACGCTGACACTAGCCGGCGCCCTCACACGTACGCTCCCCCTAGAGCGTTGTCGTACCCTCACCTGGACCCTAAACCGTCCCCGTCCCCTAACCCTAACCCTAGCCCGAAGCCTAACCCTAACCCTTCCCCGAAGCCTGACCCTCAGCCGTCCCCTAATCCTAACCCGTACGCTGACACTAACCCGCGCCCTCACACGTACGCTCCCCCTAGAGCGTTGTCGTACCCTCACCTGGACCCTGAACCGTCCCCGTCCCCTAACCCTAACCCTAGCCCGAACCCTAACCCTAACCCTTCCCCGAAGCCTGACCCTCAGCCGTCCCCTAATCCTAACCCGTACGCTGACACTAACCCGCGCCCTCACACGTACGCTCCCCCTAGAGCGTTGTCGTACCCTCACCTGGACCCTGAACCGTCCCCGTCCCCTAACCCTAACCCTAGCTCGAAGCCTAACCCTAACCCTTCCCCGAAGCCTGACCCTCAGCCGTCCCCTAATCCTAACCCGTACGCTGACACTAACCCGCGCCCTCACACGTACGCTCCCCCTAGAGCGTTGTCGTACCCTCACCTGGACCCTGAACCGTCCCCGTCCCCTAACCCTAACCCTAGCCCGAAGCCTAACCCTAACCCTTCCCCGAAGCCTGACCCTCAGCCGTCCCCTAATCCTAACCCGTACGCTGACACTAACCCGCGCCCTCACACGTACTCTCCCCCTAGAGCGTTGTCGTACCCTCACCTGGACCCTAAACCGTCCCCGTCCCCTAACCCTAACCCTGGCCCGAACCCTAACCCTAACCCTTCCCCGAAGCCTGACCCTCAGCCGTCCCCTAATCCTAACCCGTACGCTGACACTAACCCGCGCCCTCACACGTACGCTCCCCCTAGAGCGTTGTCGTACCCTCACCTGGACCCTAAACCGTCCCCGTCCCCTAACCCTAACCCTAGCCCGAAGCCTAACCCTAAGCCTTCCCCGAAGCCTGACCCTCAGCCGTCCCCTAATCCTAACCCGTACGCTGACACTAACCCGCGCCCTCACACGTACGCTCCCCCTAGAGCGTTGTCGTACCCTCACCTGGACCCTAAACCGTCCCCGTCCCCTAACCCTAACCCTAGCCCGAACCCTAACCCTAACCCTTCCCCGAAGCCTGACGCTCAGCCGTCCCCTAATCCTAACCCGTACGCTGACACTAACCGGCGGCCTCACACGTACGCTCCCCCTAGAGCGTTGTCGTACCCTCACCTGGACCCTAAACCGTCCCCGTCCCCTAACCCTAACCCTAGCCCGAACCCTAACCCTAACCCTTCCCCGAAGCCTAACCCTCAGCCGTCCCCTAATCCTAACCCGTACGCTGACACTAACCCGCGCCCTCACACGTACGCTCCCCGTAGAGCGTTGTCGTACCCTCACCTGGACCCTAAACCGTCCCCGTCCCCTAACCCTAACCCTAGCCCGAAGCCTAACCCTAACCCTTCCCCGAAGCCTGACCCTCAGCCGTCCCCTAATCCTAACCCGTACGCTGACACTAACCCGCGCCCTCACACGTACGCTCCCCCTAGAGCGTTGTCGTACCCTCACCTGGACCCTGAACCGTCCCCGTCCCCTAACCCTAACCCTAGGCCGAAGCCTAACCCTAACCCTTCCCCGAAGCCTGACCCTCAGCCGTCCCCTAATCCTAACCCGTACGCTGACACTAACCCGCGCCCTCACACGTACGCTCCCCCTAGTGCGTTGTCGTACCCTCACCTGGACCCTGAACCGTCCCCGTCCCCTAACCCTAACCCTAGGCCGAAGCCTAACCCTAACCCTTCCCCGAAGCCTGACCCTCAGCCGTCCCCTAATCCTAACCCGTACGCTGACACTAACCCGCGCCCTCACACGTACGCTCCCCCTAGAGCGTTGTCGTACCCTCACCTGGACCCTGAACCGTCCCCGTCCCCTAACCCTAACCCTAGCCCGAACCCTAACCCTAACCCTTCCCCGAAGCCTGACCCTCAGCCGTCCCCTAATCCTAACCCGTACGCTGACACTAACCCGCGCCCTCACACGTACGCTCCCCCTAGAGCGTTGTCGTACCCTCACCTGGACCCTGAACCGTCCCCGTCCCCTAACCCTAACCCTAGCTCGAAGCCTAACCCTAACCCTTCCCCGAAGGCTGACCCTCAGCCGTCCCCTAATCCTAACCCGTACGCTGACACTAACCCGCGCCCTCACACGTACGCTCCCCCTAGAGCGTTGTCGTACCCTCACCTGGACCCTGAACCGTCCCCGTCCCCTAACCCTAACCCTAGCCCGAAGCCTAACCCTAACCCTTCCCCGAAGCCTGACCCTCAGCCGTCCCCTAATCCTAACCCGTACGCTGACACTAACCCGCGCCCTCACACGTACTCTCCCCCTAGAGCGTTGTCGTACCCTCACCTGGACCCTAAACCGTCCCCGTCCCCTAACCCTAACCCTAGCCCGAACCCTAACCCTAACCCTTCCCCGAAGCCTGACCCTCAGCCGTCCCCTAATCCTAACCCGTACGCTGACACTAACCCGCGCCCTCACACGTACGCTCCCCCTAGAGCGTTGTCGTACCCTCACCTGGACCCTAAACCGTCCCCGTCCCTTAACCCTAACCCTAGCCCGAACCCTAACCCTAACCCTTCCCCGAAGCCTGACCCTCAGCCGTCCCCTAATCCTAACCCGTACGCTGACACTAACCCGCGCCCTCACACGTACGCTCCCCCTAGAGCGTTGTCGTACCCTCACCTGGACCCTAAACCGTCCCCGTCCCCTAACCCTAACCCTAGCCCGAACCCTAACCCTAACACTTCCCCGAAGCGTGACCCTCAGCCGTCCCCTAATCCTAACCCGTACGCTGACACTAACCCGCGCCCTCACACGTACGCTCCCCCTAGAGCGTTGTCGTACCCTCACCTGGACCCTAAACCGTCCCCGTCCCCTAACCCTAACCCTAGCCCGAACCCTAACCCTAACCCTTCCCCGAAGCCTGACCCTCAGCCGTCCCCTAATCCTAACCCGTACGCTGACACTAACCCGCGCCCTCACACGTACGCTCCCCCTAGAGCGTTGTCGTACCCTCACCTGGACCCTGAACCGTCCCCGTCCCCTAACCCTAACCCTAGGCCGAACCCTAACCCTAACCCTTCCCCGAAGCCTGACCCTCAGCCGTCCCCTAATCCTAACCCGTACGCTGACACTAACCCGCGCCCTCACACGTACGCTCCCCCTAGAGCGTTGTCGTACCCTCACCTGGACCCTGAACCGTCCCCGTCCCCTAACCCTAACCCTAGCTCGAAGCCTAACCCTAACCCTTCCCCGAAGGCTGACCCTCAGCCGTCCCCTAATCCTAACCCGTACGCTGACACTAACCCGCGCCCTCACACGTACGCTCCCCCTAGAGCGTTGTCGTACCCTCACCTGGACCCTGAACCGTCCCCGTCCCCTAACCCTAACCCTAGCCCGAAGCCTAACCCTAACCCTTCCCCGAAGCCTGACCCTCAGCCGTCCCCTAATCCTAACCCGTACGCTGACACTAACCCGCGCCCTCACACGTACTCTCCCCCTAGAGCGTTGTCGTACCCTCACCTGGACCCTAAACCGTCCCCGTCCCCTAACCCTAACCCTAGCCCGAACCCTAACCCTAACCCTTCCCCGAAGCCTGACCCTCAGCCGTCCCCTAATCCTAACCCGTACGCTGACACTAACCCGCGCCCTCACACGTACGCTCCCCCTAGAGCGTTGTCGTACCCTCACCTGGACCCTAAACCGTCCCCGTCCCTTAACCCTAACCCTAGCCCGAACCCTAACCCTAACCCTTCCCCGAAGCCTGACCCTCAGCCGTCCCCTAATCCTAACCCGTACGCTGACACTAACCCGCGCCCTCACACGTACGCTCCCCCTAGAGCGTTGTCGTACCCTCACCTGGACCCTAAACCGTCCCCGTCCCCTAACCCTAACCCTAGCCCGAACCCTAACCCTAACACTTCCCCGAAGCGTGACCCTCAGCCGTCCCCTAATCCTAACCCGTACGCTGACACTAACCCGCGCCCTCACACGTACGCTCCCCCTAGAGCGTTGTCGTACCCTCACCTGGACCCTAAACCGTCCCCGTCCCCTAACCCTAACCCTAGCCCGAACCCTAACCCTAACCCTTCCCCGAAGCCTGACCCTCAGCCGTCCCCTAATCCTAACCCGTACGCTGACACTAACCCGCGCCCTCACACGTACGCTCCCCCTAGAGCGTTGTCGTACCCTCACCTGGACCCTGAACCGTCCCCGTCCCCTAACCCTAACCCTAGGCCGAACCCTAACCCTAACCCTTCCCCGAAGCCTGACCCTCAGCCGTCCCCTAATCCTAACCCGTACGCTGACACTAACCCGCGCCCTCACACGTACGCTCCCCCTAGAGCGTTGTCGTACCCTCACCTGGACCCTGAACCGTCCCCGTCCCCTAACCCTAACCCTAGCCCGAACCCTAACCCTAACCCTTCCCCGAAGGCTGACCCTCAGCCGTCCCCTAATCCTAACCCGTACGCTGACACTAACCCGCGCCCTCACACGTACGCTCCCCCTAGAGCGTTGTCGTACCCTCACCTGGACCCTGAACCGTCCCCGTCCCCTAACCCTAACCCTAGGCCGAAGCCTAATCCTAACCCTTCCCCGAAGCCTGACCCTCAGCCGTCCCCTAATCCTAACCCGTACGCTGACACTAACCCGCGCCCTCACACGTACGCTCCCCCTAGAGCGTTGTCGTACCCTCACCTGGACCCTGAACCGTCCCCGTCCCCTAACCCTAACCCTAGGCCGAAGCCTAACCCTAACCCTTCCCCGAATCCTGACCCTCAGCCGTCCCCTAATCCTAACCCGTACGCTGACACTAACCCGCGCCCTCACACGTACGCTCCCCCTAGAGCGTTGTCGTACCCTCACCTGGACCCTGAACCGTCCCCGTCCCCTAACCCTAACCCTAGGCCGAAGCCTAACCCTAACCCTTCCCCGAAGCCTGACCCTCAGCCGTCCCCTAATCCTAACCCGTACGCTGACACTAACCCGCGCCCTCACACGTACGCTCCCCCTAGAGCGTTGTCGTACCCTCACCTGGACCCTGAACCGTCCCCGTCCCCTAACCCTAACCCTAGGCCGAAGCCTAACCCTAACCCTTCCCCGAAGCCTGACCCTCAGCCGTCCCCTAATCCTAACCCGTACGCTGACACTAACCCGCGCCCTCACACGTACGCTCCCCCTAGAGCGTTGTCGTACCCTCACCTGGACCCTGAACCGTCCCCGTCCCCTAACCCTAACCCTAGGCCGAAGCCTAACCCTAACCCTTCCCCGAAGCCTGACCCTCAGCCGTCCCCTAATCCTAACCCGTACGCTGACACTAACCCGCGCCCTCACACGTACGCTCCCCCTAGAGCGTTGTCGTACCCTCACCTGGACCCTGAACCGTCCCCGTCCCCTAACCCTAACCCTAGCCCGAACCCTAACCCTAACCCTTCCCCGAAGCCTGACCCTCAGCCGTCCCCTAATCCTAACCCGTACGCTGACACTAACCCGCGCCCTCACACGTACGCTCCCCCTAGAGCGTTGTCGTACCCTCACCTGGACCCTGAACCGTCCCCGTCCCCTAACCCTAACCCTAGCTCGAAGCCTAACCCTAACCCTTCCCCGAAGCCTGACCCTCAGCCGTCCCCTAATCCTAACCCGTACGCTGACACTAACCCGCGCCCTCACACGTACGCTCCCCCTAGAGCGTTGTCGTACCCTCACCTGGACCCTGAACCGTCCCCGTCCCCTAACCCTAACCCTAGCCCGAAGCCTAACCCTAACCCTTCCCCGAAGCCTGACCCTCAGCCGTCCCCTAATCCTAACCCGTACGCTGACACTAACCCGCGCCCTCACACGTACTCTCCCCCTAGAGCGTTGTCGTACCCTCACCTGGACCCTAAACCGTCCCCGTCCCCTAACCCTAACCCTGGCCCGAACCCTAACCCTAACCCTTCCCCGAAGCCTGACCCTCAGCCGTCCCCTAATCCTAACCCGTACGCTGACACTAACCCGCGCCCTCACACGTACGCTCCCCCTAGAGCGTTGTCGTACCCTCACCTGGACCCTAAACCGTCCCCGTCCCCTAACCCTAACCCTAGCCCGAAGCCTAACCCTAAGCCTTCCCCGAAGCCTGACCCTCAGCCGTCCCCTAATCCTAACCCGTACGCTGACACTAACCCGCGCCCTCACACGTACGCTCCCCCTAGAGCGTTGTCGTACCCTCACCTGGACCCTAAACCGTCCCCGTCCCCTAACCCTAACCCTAGCCCGAACCCTAACCCTAACCCTTCCCCGAAGCCTGACGCTCAGCCGTCCCCTAATCCTAACCCGTACGCTGACACTAACCGGCGGCCTCACACGTACGCTCCCCCTAGAGCGTTGTCGTACCCTCACCTGGACCCTAAACCGTCCCCGTCCCCTAACCCTAACCCTAGCCCGAACCCTAACCCTAACCCTTCCCCGAAGCCTAACCCTCAGCCGTCCCCTAATCCTAACCCGTACGCTGACACTAACCCGCGCCCTCACACGTACGCTCCCCGTAGAGCGTTGTCGTACCCTCACCTGGACCCTAAACCGTCCCCGTCCCCTAACCCTAACCCTAGCCCGAAGCCTAACCCTAACCCTTCCCCGAAGCCTGACCCTCAGCCGTCCCCTAATCCTAACCCGTACGCTGACACTAACCCGCGCCCTCACACGTACGCTCCCCCTAGAGCGTTGTCGTACCCTCACCTGGACCCTAAACCGTCCCCGTCCCCTAACCCTAACCCTAGCCCGAAGCCTAACCCTAACCCTTCCCCGAAGCCTGACACTCAGCCGTCCCCTAATCCTAACGCGTACGCTGACACTAACCCGCGCCCTCACACGTACGCTCCCCCTAGAGCGTTGTCGTACCCTCACCTGGACCCTAAACCGTTCCCGTCCCCTAACCCTAACCCTAGCCCGAGGCCTAACCCTAACACTTCCCCGAAGCCTGACCCTCAGCCGTCCCCTAATCCTAACCCGTACGCTGACACTAACCCGCGCCCTCACACGTACGCTCCCCCTAGAGCGTTGTCGTACCCTCACCTGGACCCTAAACCGTCCCCGTCCCCTAACCCTAACCCTAGGCCGAAGCCTAACCCTAACCCTTCCCCGAAGCCTGACCCTCAGCCGTCCCCTAATCCTAACCCGTACGCTGACACTAACCCGCGCCCTCACACGTACGCTCCCCCTAGAGCGTTGTCGTACCCTCACCTGGACCCTGAACCGTCCCCGTCCCCTAACCCTAACCTTAGCCCGAACCCTAACCCTAACCCTTCCCCGAAGCCTGACCCTCAGCCGTCCCCTAATCCTAACCCGTACGCTGACACTAACCTGCGCCCTCACACGTACGCTCCCCCTAGAGCGTTGTCGTACCCTCACCTGGACCCTGAACCGTCCCCGTCCCCTAACCCTAACCCTAGGCCGAAGCCTAACCCTAACCCTTCCCCGAAGCCTGACCCTCAGCCGTCCCCTAATCCTAACCCGTACGCTGACACTAACCCGCGCCCTCACACGTACGCTCCCCCTAGAGCGTTGTCGTACCCTCACCTGGACCCTGAACCGTCCCCGTCCCCTAACCCTAACCCTAGCCCGAAGCCTAACCCTAACCCTTCCCCGAAGCCTGACCCTCAGCCGTCCCCTAATCCTAACCCGTACGCTGACACTAACCCGCGCCCTCACACCTACGCTCCCCCTAGAGCGTTGTCGTACCCTCACCTGGACCCTAAACCGTCCCCGTCCCCTAACCCTAACCCTAGCCCGAACCCTAACCCTAACCCTTCCCCAAAGCCTGACCCTCAGCCGTCCCCTAATCCTAACCCGTACGCTGACACTAACCCGCGCCCTCACACGTACGCTCCCCCTAGAGCTTTGTCATACCCTCACCTGGACCCTAAACCGTCCCCGTCCCCTAACCCTAACCCTAGCCCGAACCCTAACCCTAACCCTTCCCCGAAGCCTGACCCTCAGCCGTCCCCTAATCCTAACCCGTACGCTGACACTAACCCGCGCCCTCACACGTACGCTCCCCCTAGAGCGTTGTCGTACCCTCACCTGGACCCTAAACCGTCCCCGTCCCCTAACCCTAACCCTAGCCCGAACCCTAACCCTAACCCTTCCCCGAAGCCTGACCCTCAGCCGTCCCCTAATCCTAACCCGTACGCTGACACTAACCCGCGCCCTCACACGTACGCTCCCCCTAGAGCGTTGTCGTACCCTCACCTGGACCCTGAACCGTCCCCGTCCCCTAACCCTAACCCTAGGCCGAAACCTAACCCTAACCCTTCCCCGAAGCCTGACCCTCAGCCGTCCCCTAATCCTAACCCGTACGCTGACACTAACCCGTGCCCTCACACGTACGCTCCCCCTAGAGCGTTGACGTACCCTCACCTGGACCCTGAACCGTCCCCGTCCCCTAACCCTAACCCTAGCCCGAACCCTAACCCTAACCCTTCCCCGAAGGCTGACCCTCAGCCGTCCCCTAATCCTAACCCGTACGCTGACACTAACCCGCGCCCTCACACGTACGCTCCCCCTAGAGCGTTGTCGTACCCTCACCTGGACCCTGAACCGTCCCCGTCCCCTAACCCTAACCCTAGGCCGAAGCCTAATCCTAACCCTTCCCCGAAGCCTGACCCTCAGCCGTCCCCTAATCCTAACCCGTACGCTGACACTAACCCGCGCCCTCACACGTACGCTCCCCCTAGAGCGTTGTCGTACCCTCACCTGGACCCTAAACCGTCCCCGTCCCCTAACCCTAACCCTAGGCCGAAGCCTAACCCTAACCCTTCCCCGAATCCTGACCCTCAGCCGTCCCCTAATCCTAACCCGTACGCTGACACTAACCCGCGCCCTCACACGTACGCTCCCCCTAGAGCGTTGTCGTACCCTCAACTGGACCCTGAACCGTCCCCGTCCCCTAACCCTAACCCTAGGCCGAAGCCTATCCCTAACCCTTCCCCGAAGCCTGACCCTCAGCCGTCCCCTAATCCTAACCCGTACGCTGACACTAACCCGCGCCCTCACACGTACGCTCCCCCTAGAGCGTTGTCGTACCCTCACCTGGACCCTGAACCGTCCCCGTCCCCTAACCCTAAACCGAGGCCGAAGCCTAACCCTAACCCTTCCCCGAAGCCTGACCCTCAGCCGTCCCCTAATCCTAACCCGTACGCTGACACTAACCCGCGCCCTCACACGTACGCTCCCCCTAGAGCGTTGTCGTACCCTCACCTGGACCCTGAACCGTCCCCGTCCCCTAACCCTAACCCTAGGCCGAAGCCTAACCCTAACCCTTCCCCGAAGCCTGACCCTCAGCCGTCCCCTAATCCTAACCCGTACGCTGACACTAACCCGCGCCCTCACACGTACGCTCCCCCTAGAGCGTTGTCGTACCCTCACCTGGACCCTGAACCGTCCCCGTCCCCTAACCCTAACCCTAGCCCGAACCCTAACCCTAACCCTTCCCCGAAGCCTGACCCTCAGCCGTCCCCTAATCCTAACCCGTACGCTGACACTAACCCGCGCCCTCACACGTACGCTCCCCCTAGAGCGTTGTCGTACCCTCACCTGGACCCTGAACCGTCCCCGTCCCCTAACCCTAACCCTAGCTCGAAGCCTAACCCTAACCCTTCCCCGAAGCCTGACCCTCAGCCGTCCCCTAATCCTAACCCGTACGCTGACACTAACCCGCGCCCTCACACGTACGCTCCCCCTAGAGCGTTGTCGTACCCTCACCTGGACCCTAAACCGTCCCCGTCCCCTAACCCTAACCCTAGCCCGAAGCCTAACCCTAACCCTTCCCCGAAGCCTGACCCTCAGCCGTCCCCTAATCCTAACCCGTACGCTGACACTAACCCGCGCCCTCACACGTACTCTCCCCCTAGAGCGTTGTCGTACCCTCACCTGGACCCTAAACCGTCCCCGTCCCCTAACCCTAACCCTAGCCCGAACCCTAACCCTAACCCTTCCCCGAAGCCTGACCCTCAGCCGTCCCCTAATCCTAACCCGTACGCTGACACTAACCCGCGCCCTCACACGTACGCTCCCCCTAGAGCGTTGTCGTACCCTCACCTGGACCCTAAACCGTCCCCGTCCCTTAACCCTAACCCTAGCCCGAACCCTAACCCTAACCCTTCCCCGAAGCCTGACCCTCAGCCGTCCCCTAATCCTAACCCGTACGCTGACACTAACCCGCGCCCTCACACGTACGCTCCCCCTAGAGCGTTGTCCTACCCTCACCTGGACCCTAAACCGTCCCCGTCCCCTAACCCTAACCCTAGCCCGAACCCTAACCCTAACCCTTCCCCGAAGCCTGACACTCAGCCGTCCCCTAATCCTAACCCGTACGCTGACACTAACCCGCGCCCTCACACGTACGCTCCCCCTAGAGCGTTGTCGTACCCTCACCTGGACCCTAAACCGTCCCCGTCCCCTAACCCTAACCCTAGCCCGAACCCTAACCCTAACCCTTCCCCGAAGCCTGACCCTCAGCCGTCCCCTAATCCTAACCCGTACGCTGACACTAACCCACGCCCTCACACGTACGCTCCCCCTAGAGCGTTGTCGTACCCTCACCTGGACCCTAAACCGTCCCCGTCCCCTAACCCTAACCCTAGCCCGAACCCTAACCCTAACCCTTCCCCGAAGCCTGACCCTCAGCCGTCCCCTAATCCTAACCCGTACGCTGACACTAACCCGCGCCCTCACACGTACGCTCCCCCTAGAGCGTTGTCGTACCCTCACCTGGACCCTAAACCGTCCCCGTCCCCTAACCCTAACCCTAGCCCGAACCCTAACCCTAACCCTTCCCCGAAGCCTGACCCTCAGCCGTCCCCTAATCCTAAACCGTACGCTGACACTAACCCGCGCCCTCACACGTACGCTCCCCCTAGAGTGTTGTCGTACCCTCACCTGGACCCTAAACCGTCCCCGTCCCCTAACCCTAACCCTAGCCCGAACCCTAACCCTAACCCTTCCCCGAAGCCTGACCCTCAGCCGTCCCCTAATCCTAACCCGTACGCTGACACTAACCCGCGCCCTCACACGTACACTCCCCCTAGAGCGCTGTCGTACCCTCACCTGAACACTAAACCGTCCCCGTCCCCTAACCCTAACCCTAGCCCGAACCCTAACCCTAACCCTTCCCCGAAACCTGACCCTCAGCCGTCCCCTAATCCTAACCCGTACGCTGACACTAACCCGCGCCCTCACACGTACACTCCCCCTAGAGCGTTGTCGTACCCTCACCTGGACCCTAAACCGTCCCCATCCCCTAACCCTAACCCTAGCCCGAACCATAACCCTAACCCTTCCCCGAAGCCTGACCCTCAGCCGTCCCCTAATCCTAACCCGTACGCTGACACTAACCCGCGCCCTCACCCGTACTCTCCCCCTAGAGCGTTGTCGTACCCTCACCTGGACCCTAAACCGTCCCCGTCCCCTAACCCTAACCCTAGCCCGAACCCTAACCCTAACCCTTCCCCGAAGCCTGACCCTCAGCCGTCCCCTAATCCTAACCCGTCCGCTGACACTAACCCACGCCCTCACACGTACGCTCCCCCTAGAACATTGTCGTACCCTCACCTGGACCCTAAACCGTCCCCGTCCCCTAACCCTAACCCTAGCCCGAACCCTAACCCTAACCCTTCCCCGAAGGCTGACCCTCAGCCGTCCCCTAATCCTAACCCGTACGCTGACACTAACCCGCGCCCTCACACGTACGCTCCCCCTAGAGCGTTGTCGTACCCTCACCTGGACCCTGAACCGTCCCCATTCCCTAACCCTAACCCTAGGCCGAAGCCTAATCCTAACCCTTCCCCGAAGCCTGACCCTCAGCCGTCCCCTAATCCTAACCCGTACGCTGACACTAACCCGCGCCCTCACACGTACGCTCCCCCTAGAGCGTTGTCGTACCCTCACCTGGACCCTGAACCGTCCCCGTCCCCTAACCCTAACCCTAGGCCGAAGCCTAACCCTAACCCTTCCCCGAAGCCTGACCCTCAGCCGTCCCCTAATCCTAACCCGTACGCTGACACTAACCCGCGCCCTCACACGTACGCTCCCCCTAGAGCGTTGTCGTACCCTCACCTGGACCCTGAACCGTCCCCGTCCCCTAACCCTAACCCTAGGCCTAAGCCTAACCCTAACCCTTCCCCGAAGCCTGACCCTCAGCCGTCCCCTAATCCTAACCCGTACGCTGACACTAACCCGCGCCCTCACACGTACGCTCCCCCTAGAGCGTTGTCGTACCCTCACCTGGACCCTGAACCGTCCCCGTCCCCTAACCCTAACCCTAGGCCGAAGCCTAACCCTAACCCTTCCCCGAAGCCTGACCCTCAGCCGTCCCCTAATCCTAACCCGTACGCTGACACTAACCCGCGCCCTCACACGTACGCTCCCCCTAGAGCGTTGTCGTACCCTCACCTGGACCCTGAACCGTCCCCGTCCCCTAACCCTAACCCTAGGCCGAAGCCTAACCCTAACCCTTCCCCAAAGCCTGACCCTCAGCCGTCCCCTAATCCTAACCCGTACGCTGACACTAACCCGCGCCCTCACATGTACGCTCCCCCTAGAGCGTTGTCGTACCCTCACCTGGACCCTGAACCGTCCCCGTCCCCTAACCCTAACCCTAGCCCGAACCCTAACCCTAACCCTTCCCCGAAGCCTGACCCTCAGCCGTCCCCTAATCCTAACCCGTACGCTGACACTAACCCGCGCCCTCACACGTACGCTCCCCCTAGAGCGTTGTCGTACCCTCACCTGGACCCTGAACCGTCCCCGTCCCCTAACCCTAACCCTAGCCCGAAGCCTAACCCTAACCCTTCCCCGAAGCCTGACCCTCAGCCGTCCCCTAATCCTAACCCGTACGCTGACACTAGCCGGCGCCCTCACACGTACGCTCCCCCTAGAGCGTTGTCGTACCCTCACCTGGACCCTAAACCGTCCCCGTCCCCTAACCCTAACCCTAGCCCGAAGCCTAACCCTAACCCTTCCCCGAAGCCTGACCCTCAGCCGTCCCCTAATCCTAACCCGTACGCTGACACTAACCCGCGCCCTCACACGTACGCTCCCCCTAGAGCGTTGTCGTACCCTCACCTGGACCCTAAACCGTCCCCGTCCCCTAACCCTAACCCTAGCCCGAACCCTAACCCTAACCCTTCCCCGAAGCCTGACCCTCAGCCGTCCCCTAATCCTAACCCGTACGCTGACACTAACCCGCGCCCTCACACGTACGCTCCCCCTAGAGCGTTGTCGTACCCTCACCTGGACCCTAAACCGTCCCCGTCCCTTAACCCTAAACCTAGCCCGAACCCTAACCCTAACCCTTCCCCGAAGCCTGACCCTCAGCCGTCCCCTAATCCTAACCCGTACGCTGACACTAACCCGCGCCCTCACACGTACGCTCCCCCTAGAGCGTTGTCCTACCCTCACCTGGACCCTAAACCGTCCCCGTCCCCTAACCCTAACCCTAGCCCGAACCCTAACCCTAACCCTTCCCCGAAGCCTGACCCTCAGCCGTCCCCTAATCCTAACCCGTACGCTGACACTAACCCGCGCCCTCACACGTACGCTCCCCCTAGAGCGTTGTCGTACCCTCACCTGGACCCTAAACCGTCCCCGTCCCCTAACCCTAACCCTAGCCCGAACCCTAACCCTAACCCTTCCCCGAAGCCTGACCCTCAGCCGTCCCCTAATCCTAACACGTACGCTGACACTAACCCACGCCCTCACACGTACGCTCCCCCTAGAGCGTTGTCGTACCCTCACCTGGACCCTAAACCGTCCCCGTCCCCTAACCCTAACCCTAGCCCGAACCCTAACCCTAACCCTTCCCCGAAGCCTGACCCTCAGCCGTCCCCTAATCCTAACCCGTACGCTGACACTAACCCGCGCCCTCACACGTACGCTCCCCCTAGAGCGTTGTCGTACCCTCACCTGGACCCTAAACCGTCCCCGTCCCCTAACCCTAACCCTAGCCCGAACCCTAACCCTAACCCTTCCCCGAAGCCTGACCCTCAGCCGTCCCCTAATCCTAAACCGTACGCTGACACTAACCCGCGCCCTCACACGTACGCTCCCCCTAGAGTGTTGTCGTACCCTCACCTGGACCCTAAACCGTCCCCGTCCCCTAACCCTAACCCTAGCCCGAACCCTAACCCTAACCCTTCCCCAAAGCCTGACCCTCAGCCGTCCCCTAATCCTAACCCGTACGCTGACACTAACCCGCGCCCTCACACGTACACTCCCCCTAGAGCGCTGTCGTACCCTCACCTGAACACTAAACCGTCCCCGTCCCCTAACCCTAACCCTAGCCCGAACCCTAACCCTAACCCTTCCCCGAAGCCTGACCCTCAGCAGTCCCCTAATCCTAACCCGTACGCTGACACTAACCCGCGCCCTCACACGTACACTCCCCCTAGAGCGTTGTCGTACCCTCACCTGGACCCTAAACCGTCCCCATCCCCTAACCCTAACCCTAGCCCGAAGCCTAACCCTAACCCTTCCCCGAAGCCTGACCCTCAGCCGTCCCCTAATCCTAACCCGTACGCTGACACTAACCCGCGCCCTCACACGTACTCTCCCCCTAGAGCGTTGTCGTACCCTCACCTGGACCCTAAACCGTCCCCGTCCCCTAACCCTAACCCTAGCCCGAACCCTAACCCTAACCCTTCCCCGAAGCCTGACCCTCAGCCGTCCCCTAATCCTAACCCGTCCGCTGACACTAACCCGCGCCCTCACACGTACGCTCCCCCTAGAACATTGTCGTACCCTCACCTGGACCCTAAACCGTCCCCGTCCCCTAACCCTAACCCTAGCCCGAACCCTAACCCTAACCCTTCCCCGAAGCCTGACACTCAGCCGTCCCCTAATCCTAACCCGTACGCTGACACTAACCCGCGCCCTCACACGTACGCTCCCCCTAGAGCGTTGTCGTACCCTCACCTGGACCCTGAACCGTCCCCGTCCCCTAACCCTAACCCTAGGCCGAAGCCTAACCCTAACCCTTCCCCGAAGCCTGACCCTCAGCCGTCCCCTAATCCTAACCCGTACGCTGACACTAACCCGCGCCCTCACACGTACGCTCCCCCTAGAGCGTTGTCGTACCCTCACCTGGACCCTGAACCGTCCCCGTCCCCTAACCCTAACCCTAGCCCGAACCCTAACCCTAACCCTTCCCCGAAGCCTGACCCTCAGCCGTCCCCTAATCCTAACCCGTACGCTGACACTAACCCGCGCCCTCACACGTACGCTCCCCCTAGAGCGTTGTCGTACCCTCACCTGGACCCTGAACCGTCCCCGTCCCCTAACCCTAACCCTAGGCCGAAGCCTAACCCTAACCCTTCCCCGAAGCCTGACCCTCAGCCGTCCTCTAATCCTAACCCGTACGCTGAAACTAACCCGCGCCCTCACACGTACGCTCCCCCTAGAGCGTTGTCGTACCCTCACCTGGACCCTGAACCGTCCCCGTCCCCTAACCCTAACCCTAGGCCGAAGCCTAACCCTAACCCTTCCCCGAAGCCTGACCCTCAGCCGTCCCCTAATCCTAACCCGTACGCTGACACTAACCCGCGCCCTCACACGTACGCTCCCCCTAGAGCGTTGTCGTACCCTCACCTGGACCCTGAACCGTCCCCGTCCCCTAACCCTAACCCTAGCCCGAACCCTAACCCTAACCCTTCCCCGAAGCCTGACCCTCAGCCGTCCCCTAATCCTAACCCGTACGCTGACGCTAACCCGCGCCCTCACACGTACGCTCCCCCTAGAGCGTTGTCGTACCCTCACCTGGACCCTGAACCGTCCCCGTCCCCTAACCCTAACCCTAGCCCGAAGCCTAACCCTAACCCTTCCCCGAAGCCTGACCCTCAGCCGTCCCCTAATCCTAACCCGTACGCTGACACTAACCCGCGCCCTCACACGTACGCTCCCCCTAGAGCGTTGTCGTACCCTCACCTGGACCCTGAACCGTCCCCGTCCCCTAACCCTAACCCTAGCCCGAAGCCTAACCCTAACCCTTCCCCGAAGCCTGACCCTCAGCCGTCCCCTAATCCTAACCCGTACGCTGACACTAACCCGCGCCCTCACACGTACGCTCCCCCTAGAGCGTTGTCGTACCCTCACCTGGACCCTAAACCGTCCCCGTCCCCTAACCCTAACCCTAGCCCGAACCCTAACCCTAACCCTTCCCCGAAGCCTGACCCTCAGCCGTCCCCTAATCCTAACCCGTACGCTGACACTAACCCGCGCCCTCACACGTACGCTCCCCCTAGAGCGTTGTCGTACCCTCACCTGGACCCTGAACCGTCCCCGTCCCCTAACCCTAACCCTAGCCCGAACCCTAACCCTAACCCTTCCCCGAAGCCTGACCCACAGCCGTCCCCTAATCCTAACCCGTACGCTGACACTAACCCGCGCCCTCACACGTACGCTCCCCCTAGAGCGTTGTCGTACCCTCACCTGCACCCTAAACCGTCCCCGTCCCTTAACCCTAACCCTAGCCCGAACCCTAACCCTAACCCTTCCCCGAAGCCTGACCCTCAGCCGTCCCCTAATCCTAACCCGTACGCTGACACTAACCCGCGCCCTCACACGTACGCTCCCCCTAGAGCGTTGTCCTACCCTCACCTGGACCCTAAACCGTCCCCGTCCCCTAACCCTAACCCTAGCCCGAACCCTAACCCTAACCCTTCCCCGAAGCCTGACCCTCAGCCGTCCCCTAATCCTAACCCGTACGCTGACACTAACCCGCGCCCTCACACGTACGCTCCCCCTAGAGCGTTGTCGTACCCTCACCTGGACCCTAAACCGTCCCCGTCCCCTAACCCTAACCCTAGCCCGAACCCTAACCCTAACCCTTCCCCAAAGCCTGACCCTCAGCCGTCCCCTAATCCTAACCCGTACGCTGACACTAACCCGCGCCCTCACACGTACGCTCCCCCTAGAGCTTTGTCGTACCCTCACCTGGACCCTAAACCGTCCCCGTCCCCTAACCCTAACCCTAGCCCGAACCCTAACCCTAACCCTTCCCCGAAGCCTGACCCTCAGCCGTCCCCTAATCCTAACCCGTACGCTGACACTAACCCGCGCCCTCACACGTACGCTCCCCCTAGAGCGTTGTCGTACCCTCACCTGGTCCCTAAACCGTCCCCGTCCCCTAACCCTAACCCTAGCCCGAACCCTAACCCTAACCCTTCCCCGAAGCCTGACCCTCAGCCGTCCCCTAATCCTAACCCGTACGCTGACACTAACCCGCGCCCTCACACGTACGCTCCCCCTAGAGCGTTGTCGTACCCTCACCTGGACCCTGAACCGTCCCCGTCCCCTAACCCTAACCCTAGGCCGAACCCTAACCCTAACCCTTCCCCGAAGCCTGACCCTCAGCCGTCCCCTAATCCTAACCCGTACGCTGACACTAACCCGCGCCCTCACACGTACGCTCCCCCTAGAGCGTTGTCGTACCCTCACCTGGACCCTGAACCGTCCCCGTCCCCTAACCCTAACCCTAGCCCGAACCCTAACCCTAACCCTTCCCCGAAGGCTGACCCTCAGCCGTCCCCTAATCCTAACCCGTACGCTGACACTAACCCGCGCCCTCACACGTACGCTCCCCCTAGAGCGTTGTCGTACCCTCACCTGGACCCTGAACCGTCCCCGTCCCCTAACCCTAACCCTAGGCCGAAGCCTAATCCTAACCCTTCCCCGAAGCCTGACCCTCAGCCGTCCCCTAATCCTAACCCGTACGCTGACACTAACCCGCGCCCTCACACGTACGCTCCCCCTAGAGCGTTGTCGTACCCTCACCTGGACCCTGAACCGTCCCCGTCCCCTAACCCTAACCCTAGGCCGAAGCCTAACCCTAACCCTTCCCCGAATCCTGACCCTCAGCCGTCCCCTAATCCTAACCCGTACGCTGACACTAACCCGCGCCCTCACACGTACGCTCCCCCTAGAGCGTTGTCGTACCCTCACCTGGACCCTGAACCGTCCCCGTCCCCTAACCCTAACCCTAGGCCGAAGCCTAACCCTAACACTTCCCCGAAGCCTGACCCTCAGCCGTCCCCTAATCCTAACCCGTACGCTGACACTAACCCACGCCCTCACACGTACGCTCCCCCTAGAGCGTTGTCGAACCCTCACCTGGACCCTGAACCGTCCCCGTCCCCTAACCCTAACCCTAGGCCGAAGCCTAACCCTAACCCTTCCCCGAAGCCTGACCCTCAGCCGTCCCCTAATCCTAACCCGTACGCTGACACTAACCCGCGCCCTCACACGTACGCTCCCCCTAGAGCGTTGTCGTACCCTCACCTGGACCCTGAACCGTCCCCGTCCCCTAACCCTAACCCTAGGCCGAAGCCTAACCCTAACCCTTCCCCGAAGCCTGACCCTCAGCCGTCCCCTAATCCTAACCCGTACGCTGACACTAACCCGCGCCCTCACACGTACGCTCCCCCTAGAGCGTTGTCGTACCCTCACCTGGACCCTGAACCGTCCCCGTCCCCTAACCCTAACCCTAGCCCGAACCCTAACCCTAACCCTTCCCCGAAGCCTGACCCTCAGCCGTCCCCTAATCCTAACCCGTACGCTGACACTAACCCGCGCCCTCACACGTACGCTCCCCCTAGAGCGTTGTCGTACCCTCACCTGGACCCTGAACCGTCCCCGTCCCCTAACCCTAACCCTAGCTCGAAGCCTAACCCTAACCCTTCCCCGAAGCCTGACCCTCAGCCGTCCCCTAATCCTAACCCGTACGCTGACACTAACCCGCACCCTCACACGTACGCTCCCCCTAGAGCGTTGTCGTACCCTCACCTGGACCCTAAACCGTCCCCGTCCCCTAACCCTAACCCTAGCCCGAAGCCTAACCCTAACCCTTCCCCGAAGCCTGACCCTCAGCCGTCCCCTAATCCTAACCCGTACGCTGACACTAACCCGCGCCCTCACACGTACTCTCCCCCTAGAGCGTTGTCGTACCCTCACCTGGACCCTAAACCGTCCCCGTCCCCTAACCCTAACCCTAGCCCGAACCCTAACCCTAACCCTTCCCCGAAGCCTGACCCTCAGCCGTCCCCTAATCCTAACCCGTACGCTGACACTAACCCGCGCCCTCACACGTACGCTCCCCCTAGAGCGTTGTCGTACCCTCACCTGGACCCTAAACCGTCCCCGTCCCTTAACCCTAACCCTAGCCCGAACCCTAACCCTAACCGTTCCCCGAAGCCTGACCCTCAGCCGTCCCCTAATCCTAACCCGTACGCTGACACTAACCCGCGCCCTCACACGTACGCTCCCCCTAGAGCGTTGTCCTACCCTCACCTGGACCCTAAACCGTCCCCGTCCCCTAACCCTAACCCTAGCCCGAACCCTAACCCTAACCCTTCCCCGAAGCCTGACCCTCAGCCGTCCCCTAATCCTAACCCGTACGCTGACACTAACCCGCGCCCTCACACGTACGCTCCCCCTAGAGCGTTGTCGTACCCTCACCTGGACCCTAAACCGTCCCCGTCCCCTAACCCTAACCCTAGCCCGAACCCTAACCCTAACCCTTCCCCGAAGCCTGACCCTCAGCCGTCCCCTAATCCTAACCCGTACGCTGACACTAACCCACGCCCTCACACGTACGCTCCCCCTAGAGCGTTGTCGTACCCTCACCTGGACCCTAAACCGTCCCCGTCCCCTAACCCTAACCCTAGCCCAAACCCTAACCCTAACCCTTCCCCGAAGCCTGACCCTCAGCCGTCCCCTAATCCTAACCCGTACGCTGACACTAACCCGCGCCCTCACACGTACGCTCCCCCTAGAGCGTTGTCGTACCCTCACCTGGACCCTAAACCGTCCCCGTCACCTAACCCTAACCCTAGCCCGAACCCTAACCCTAACCCTTCCCCGAAGCCTGACCCTCAGCCGTCCCCTAATCCTAACCCGTCCGCTGACACTAACCCACGCCCTCACACGTACGCTCCCCCTAGAACATTGTCGTACCCTCACCTGGACCCTAAACCGTCCCCGTCCCCTAACCCTAACCCTAGCCCGAACCCTAACCCTAACCCTTCCCCGAAGCCTGACCCTCAGCCGTCCCCTAATCCTAAACCGTACGCTGACACTAACCCGCGCCCTCACACGTACGCTCCCCCTAGAGCGTTGTCGTACCCTCACCTGGACCCTGAACCGTCCCCATCCCCTAACCCTAACCCTAGGCCGAAGCCTAATCCTAACCCTTCCCCGAAGCCTGACCCTCAGCCGTCCCCTAATCCTAACCCATACGCTGACACTAACCCGCGCCCTCACACGTACGCTCCCCCTAGAGCGTTGTCGTACCCTCACCTGGACCCTGAACCGTCCCCGTCCCCTAACCCTAACCCTAGGCCGAAGCCTAACCCTAACCCTTCCCCGAAGCCTGACCCTCAGCCGTCCCCTAATCCTAACCCGTACGCTGACACTAACCCGCGCCCTCACACGTACGCTCCCCCTAGAGCGTTGTCGTACCCTCACCTGGACCCTGAACCGTCCCCGTCCCCTAACCCTAACCCTAGGCCGAAGCCTAACCCTAACACTTCCCCGAAGCCTGACCCTCAGCCGTCCCCTAATCCTAACCCGTACGCTGACACTAACCCGCGCCCTCACACGTACGCTCCCCCTAGAGCGTTGTCGTACCCTCACCTGGACCCTGAACCGTCCCCGTCCCCTAACCCTAACCCTAGGCCGAAGCCTAACCCTAACCCTTCCCCGAAGCCTGACCCTCAGCCGTCCCCTAATCCTAACCCGTACGCTGACACTAACCCGCGCCCTCACACGTACGCTCCCCCTAGAGCGTTGTCGTACCCTCACCTGGACCCTGAACCGTCCCCGTCCCCTAACCCTAACCCTAGGCCGAAGCCTAACCCTAACCCTTCCCCGAAGCCTGACCCTCAGCCGTCCCCTAATCCTAACCCGTACGCTGACACTAACCCGCGCCCTCACACGTACGCTCCCCCTAGAGCGTTGTCGTACCCTCACCTGGACCCTGAACCGTCCCCGTCCCCTAACCCTAACCCTAGCCCGAACCCTAACCCTAACCCTTCCCCGAAGCCTGACCCTCAGCCGTCCCCTAATCCTAACCCGTACGCTGACACTAACCCGCGCCCTCACACGTACGCTCCCCCTAGAGCGTTGTCGTACCCTCACCTGGACCCTGAACCGTCCCCGTCCCCTAACCCTAACCCTAGCCCGAAGCCTAACCCTAACCCTTCCCCGAAGCCTGACCCTCAGCCGTCCCCTAATCCTAACCCGTACGCTGACACTAACCCGCGCCCTCACACGTACGCTCCCCCTAGAGCGTTGTCGTACCCTCACCTGGACCCTAAACCGTCCCCGTCCCCTAACCCTAACCCTAGGCCGAAGCCTAACCCTAACCCTTCCCCGAAGCCTGACCCTCAGCCGTCCCCTAATCCTAACCCGTACGCTGACACTAACCCGCGCCCTCACACGTACGCTCCCCCTAGAGCGTTGTCGTACCCTCACCTGGACCCTAAACCGTCCCCGTCCCCTAACCCTAACCCTAGCCCGAACCCTAACCCTAACCCTTCCCCGAAGCCTGACCCTCAGCCGTCCCCTAATCCTAACCCGTACGCTGACACTAACCCGCGCCCTCACACGTACGCTCCCCCTAGAGCGTTGTCGTACCCTCACCTGGACCCTAAACCGTCCCCGTCCCTTAACCCTAAACCTAGCCCGAACCCTAACCCTAACCCTTCCCCGAAGCCTGACCCTCAGCCGTCCCCTAATCCTAACCCGTACGCTGACACTAACCCGCGCCCTCACACGTACGCTCCCCCTAGAGCGTTGTCCTACCCTCACCTGGACCCTAAACCGTCCCCGTCCCCTAACCCTAACCCTAGCCCGAACCCTAACCCTAACCCTTCCCCGAAGCCTGACCCTCAGCCGTCCCCTAATCCTAACCCGTACGCTGACACTAACCCGCGCCCTCACACGTACGCTCCCCCTAGAGCGTTGTCGTACCCTCACCTGGACCCTAAACCGTCCCCGTCCCCTAACCCTAACCCTAGCCCGAACCCTAACCCTAACCCTTCCCCGAAGCCTGACCCTCAGCCGTCCCCTAATCCTAACCCGTACGCTGACACTAACCCACGCCCTCACACGTACGCTCCCCCTAGAGCGTTGTCGTACCCTCACCTGGACCCTAAACCGTCCCCGTCCCCTAACCCTAACCCTAGCCCGAACCCTAACCCTAACCCTTCCCCGAAGCCTGACCCTCAGCCGTCCCCTAATCCTAACCCGTACGCTGACACTAACCCGCGCCCTCACACGTACGCTCCCCCTAGAGCGTTGTCGTACCCTCACCTGGACCCTAAACCGTCCCCGTCCCCTAACCCTAACCCTAGCCCGAACCCTAACCCTAACCCTTCCCCGAAGCCTGACCCTCAGCCGTCCCCTAATCCTAAACCGTACGCTGACACTAACCCGCGCCCTCACACGTACGCTCCCCTAGAGTGTTGTCGTACCCTCACCTGGACCCTAAACCGTCCCCGTCCCCTAACCCTAACCCTAGCCCGAACCCTAACCCTAACCCTTCCCCGAAGCCTGACCCTCAGCCGTCCCCTAATCCTAACCCGTACGCTGACACTAACCCGCGCCCTCACACGTACACTCCCCCTAGAGCGCTGTCGTACCCTCACCTGAACACTAAACCGTCCCCGTACCCTAACCCTAACCCTAGCCCGAACCCTAACCCTAACCCTTCCCCGAAGCCTGACCCTCAGCAGTCCCCTAATCCTAACCCGTACGCTGACACTAACCCGCGCCCTCACACGTACACTCCCCCTAGAGCGTTGTCGTACCCTCACCTGGACCCTATACCGTCCCCATCCCCTAACCCTAACCCTAGCCCGAACCCTAACCCTAACCCTTCCCCGAAGCCTGACCCTCAGCCGTCCCCTAATCCTAACCCGTACGCTGACACTAACCCGCGCCCTCACACGTACTCTCCCCCTAGAGCGTTGTCGTACCCTCACCTGGACCCTAAACCGTCCCCGTCCCCTAACCCTAACCCTAGCCCGAACCCTAACCCTAACCCTTCCCCGAAGCCTGACACTCAGCCGTCCCCTAATCCTAACCCGTCCGCTGACACTAACCCGCGCCCTCACACGTACGCTCCCCCTAGAACATTGTCGTACCCTCACCTGGACCCTAAACCGTCCCCGTCCCCTAACCCTAACCCTAGCCCGAACCCTAAACCTAACCCTTCCCCGAAGCCTGACACTCAGCCGTCCCCTAATCCTAACCCGTACGCTGACACTAACCCGCGCCCTCACACGTACGCTCCCCCTAGAGCGTTGTCCTACCCTCACCTGGACCCTAAACCGTCCCCGTCCCCTAACCCTAACCCTAGCCCGAACCCTAACCCTAACCCTTCCCCGAAGCCTGACCCTCAGCCGTCCCCTAATCCTAACCCGTACGCTGACACTAACCCGCGCCCTCACACGTACGCTCCCCCTAGAGCGTTGTCGTACCCTCACCTGGACCCTAAACCGTCCCCGTCCCCTAACCCTAACCCTAGCCCGAACCCTAACCCTAACCCTTCCCCGAAGCCTGACCCTCAGCCGTCCCCTAATCCTAACCCGTACGCTGACACTAACCCACGCCCTCACACGTACGCTCCCCCTAGAGCGTTGTCGTACCCTCACCTGGACCCTAAACCGTCCCCGTCCCCTAACCCTAACCCTAGCCCGAACCCTAACCCTAACACTTCCCCGAAGCCTGACCCTCAGCCGTCCGCTAATCCTAACCCGTACGCTGACACTAACCTGCACCCTCACACGTACGCTCCCCCTAGAGCGTTGTCGTACCCTCACCTGGACCCTAAACCGTCCCCATCCCCTAACCCTAACCCTAGCCCGAACCCTAACCCTAACCCTTCCCCGAAGCCTGACCCTCAGCCGTCCCCTAATCCTAACCCGTACGCTGACACTAACCCGCGCCCTCACACGTACTCTCCCCCTAGAGCGTTGTCGTACCCTCACCTGGACCCTAAACCGTCCCCGTCCCCTAACCCTAACCCTAGCCCGAACCCTAACCCTAACCCTTCCCCGAAGCCTGACACTCAGCCGTCCCCTAATCCTAACCCGTACGCTGACACTAACCCGCGCCCTCACACGTACGCTCCCCCTAGAGCGTTGTCGTACCCTCACCTGGACCCAGAACCGTCCCCGTCCCCTAACCCTAACCCTAGGCCGAAGCCTAACCCTAACCCTTCCCCGAAGCCTGACCCTCAGCCGTCCCCTAATCCTAACCCGTACGCTGACACTAACCCGCGCCCTCACACGTACGCTCCCCCTAGAGCGTTGTCGTACCCTCACCTGGACCCTGAACCGTCCCCGTCCCCTAACCCTAACCCTAGCCCGAACCCTAACCCTAACCCTTCCCCGAAGCCTGACCCTCAGCCGTCCCCTAATCCTAACCCGTACGCTGACACTAACCCACGCCCTCACACGTACGCTCCCCCTAGAGCGTTGTCGTACCCTCACCTGGACCCTGAACCGTCCCCGTCCCCTAACCCTAACCCTAGGCCAAAGCCTAACCCTAACCCTTCCCCGAAGCCTGACCCTCAGCCGTCCCCTAATCCTAACCCGTACGCTGACACTAACCCGCGCCCTCACACGTACGCTCCCCCTAGAGCGTTGTCGTACCCTCACCTGGACCCTGAACCGTCCCCGTCCCCTAACCCTAACCCTAGACCGAAGCCTAACCCTAACCCTTCCCCGAAGCCTGACCCTCAGCCGTCCCCTAATCCTAACCCGTACGCTGACACTAACCCGCGCCCTCACACGTACGCTCCCCCTAGAGCGTTGTCGTACCCTCACCTGGACCCTGAACCGTCCCCGTCCCCTAACCCTAACCCTAGGCTGAAGCCTAACCTAACCCTTCCCCGAAGCCTGACCCTCAGCCGTCCCCATATCCTAACCCGTACGCTGACACTAACCCGCGCCCTCACACGTACGCTCCCCCTAGAGCGTTGTCGTACCCTCACCTGGACCCTGAACCGTCCCCGTCCCCTAACCCTAACCCTAGCCCGAACCCTAACCCTAACCCTTCCCCGAAGCCTGACACTCAGCCGTCCCCTAATCCTAACCCGTACGCTGACACTAACCCGCGCCCTCACACGTACGCTCCCCCTAGAGCGTTGTCGTACCCTCACCTGGACCCTGAACCGTCCCCGTCCCCTAACCCTAACCCTAGGCCGAAGCCTAACCCTAACCCTTCCCCGAAGCCTGACCCTCAGCCGTCCCCTAATCCTAACCCGTACGCTGACACTAACCCGCGCCCTCACACGTACGCTCCCCCTAGAGCGTTGTCGTACCCTCACCTGGACCCTGAACCGTCCCCGTCCCCTAACCCTAACCCTAGCCCGAACCCTAACCCTAACCCTTCCCCGAAGCCTGACCCTCAGCCGTCCCCTAATCCTAACCCGTACGCTGACACTAACCCGCGCCCTCACACGTACGCTCCCCCTAGAGCGTTGTCGTACCCTCACCTGGACCCTGAACCGTCCCCGTCCCCTAACCCTAACCCTAGGCCGAAGCCTAACCCTAACCCTTCCCCGAAGCCTGACCCTCAGCCGTCCCCTAATCCTAACCCGTACGCTGACACTAACCCGCGCCCTCACACGTACGCTCCCCCTAGAGCGTTGTCGTACCCTCACCTGGACCCTGAACCGTCCCCGTCCCCTAACCCTAACATTAGACCGAAGCCTAACCCTAACCCTTCCCCGAAGCCTGACCCTCAGCCGTCCCCTAATCCTAACCCGTACGCTGACACTAACCCGCGCCCTCACACGTACGCTCCCCCTAGAGCGTTGTCGTACCCTCACCTGGACCCTGAACCGTCCCCGTCCCCTAACCCTAACCCTAGGCTGAAGCCTAACCTAACCCTTCCCCGAAGCCTGACCCTCAGCCGTCCCCATATCCTAACCCGTACGCTGACACTAACCCGCGCCCTCACACGTACGCTCCCCCTAGAGCGTTGTCGTACCCTCACCTGGACCCTGAACCGTCCCCGTCCCCTAACCCTAACCCTAGCCCGAACCCTAACCCTAACCCTTCCCCGAAGCCTGACCCTCAGCCGTCCCCTAATCCTAACCCGTACGTTGACACTAACCCGCGCCCTCACACGTACGCACCCCCTAGAGCATTGTCGTACCCTCACCTGGACCCTGAACCGTCCCCGTCCCCTAACCCTAACCCTAGGCCGAAGCCTAACCCTAACCCTTCCCCGAAGCCGGACCCTCAGCCGTCCCCTAATCCTAACCCGTACGCTGACACTAACCCGCGCCCTCACACGTACGCTCCCCCTAGAGCGTTGTCGTACCCTCACCTGGACCCTGAACCGTCCCCGTCCCCTAACCCTAACCGTAGGCCGAAGCCTAACCCTAACCCTTCCCCGAAGCATGACCCTCAGCCGTCCCCTAATCCTAACCCGTACGCTGTCACTAACCCGCGCCCTCACACGTACGCTCCCCCTAGAGCGTTGTCCTACCCTCACCTGGACCCTGAACCGTCCCCGTCCCCTAACCCTAACCCTAGGCCAAAGCCTAACCCTAACCCTTCCCCGAAGCCTGACCCTCAGCCGTCCCCTAATCCTAACCAGTACGCTGACACTAACCCGCGCCCTCACACGTACGCTCCCCCTAGAGCGTTGTCGTACCCTCACCTGGACCCTAAACCGTCCCCGTCCCCTAACCCTAAGCCTAGCCCGAACCCTAACCCTAAACCTTCCCCGAAGCCTGACCCTCAGCCGTCCCCTAATCCTAACCCGTACGCTGACACTAACCCGCGCCCTCACACGTACGCTCCCCCTAGAGCGTTGTCGTACCCTCACCTGGACCCTAAACCGTCCCCGTCCCCTAACCCTAAGCCTAGCCCGAACCCTAACCCTAACCCTTCCCCGAAGCCTGACCCTCAGCCGTCCCCTAATCCTAACCCGTACGCTGACACTAACCCGCGCCCTCACACGTACGCTCCCCCTAGAGCGTTGTCGTACCCTCACCTGGACCCTAAACCGTCCCCGTCCCCTAACCCTAACCCTACCCCGAACCCTAACCCTAACCCTTCCCCGAAGCCTGACCCTCAGCCGTCCCCTAATCCTAACCCGTACGCTGACACTAACCCACGCCCTCACACGTACGCTCCCCCTAGAGCGTTGTCGTACCCTCACCTGGACCCTAAACCGTCCCCGTCCCCTAAACCTAACCCTAGCCCGAACCCTAACCCTAACCCTTCCCCGAAGCCTGACCCTCAGCCGTCCCCTAATCCTAACCCGTACGCTGACACTAACCCGCGCCCTCACACGTACGCTCCCCCTAGAGCGTTGTCGTACCCTCACCTGGACCCTAAACCGTCCCCGTCCCCTAACCCTAACCCTAGCCCGAACCCTAACCCTAACCCTTCCCCGAAGCCTGGCCTTCAGCCGTCCCCTAATCCTAACCCGTACGCTGACACTAACCCGCGCCCTCACACGTACGCTCCCCCTAGAGCGTTGTCGTACCCTCACCTGGACCCTAAACCGTCCCCGTCCCCTAACCCTAACCCTAGCCCGAACCCTAACCCTAACCCTTCCCCGAAGCCTGACCCTCAGCCGTCCCCTAATCCTAACCCGTACGCTGACACTAACCCGGGCCCTCACACGTACGCTCCCCCTAGAGCGTTGTCGTACCCTCACCTGGACCCTAAACCGTCCCCGTCCCCTAACCCTAACCCTAGCCCGAAGCCTAACCCTAACCCTTCCCCGAAGCCTGACCCTCAGCCGTCCCCTAATCCTAACCCGTACGCTGACACTAACCCGCGCCCTCACACGTACGCTCCCCCTAGAGCGTTGTCGTACCCTCACCTGGACCCTGAACCGTCCCCGTCCCCTAACCCTAACCCTAGGCCGAAGCCTAACCCTAACCCTTCCCCGAAGCCTGACCCTCAGCCGTCCCCTAATCCTAACCCGTACGCTGACACTAACCCGCGCCCTCACACGTACGCTCCCCCTAGAGCGTTGTCGTACCCTCACCTGGACCCTGAACCGTCCCCGTCCCCTAACCCTAACCCTAGCCCGAACCCTAACCCTAACCCTTCCCCGAAGCCTGACCCTCAGCCGTCCCCTAATCCTAACCCGTACGCTGACACTATCCCGCGCCCTCACACGTACGCTCCCCCTAGAGCGTTGTCGTACCCTCACCTGGACCCTGAACCGTCCCCGTCCCCTAACCCTAACCCTAGGCCGAAGCCTAACCCTAACCCTTCCCCGAAGCCTGACCCTCAGCCGTCCCCTAATCCTAACCCGTACGCTGACACTAACCCGCGCCCTCACACGTACGCTCCCCCTAGAGCGTTGTCGTACCCTCACCTGGACCCTGAACCGTCCCCGTCCCCTAACCCTAACCCTAGGCCGAAGCCTAACCCTAACCCTTCCCCGAAGCCTGACCCTCAGCCGTCCCCTAATCCTAACCCGTACGCTGACACTAACCCGCGCCCTCACACGTACGCTCCCCCTAGAGCGTTGTCGTACCCTCACCTGGACCCTGAACCGTCCCCGTCCCCTAACCCTAACCCTAGCCCGAACCCTAACCCTAACCCTTCCCCGAAGCCTGACCCTCAGCCGTCCCCTAATCCTAACCCGTACGCTGACACTATCCCGCGCCCTCACACGTACGCTCCCCCTAGAGCGTTGTCGTACCCTCACCTGGACCCTGAACCGTCCCCGTCCCCTAACCCTAACCCTAGGCCGAAGCCTAACCCTAACCCTTCCCCGAAGCCTGACCCTCAGCCGTCCCCTAATCCTAACCCGTACGCTGACACTAACCCGCGCCCTCACACGTACGCTCCCCCTAGAGCGTTGTCGTACCCTCACCTGGACCCTGAACCGTCCCCGTCCCCTAACCCTAACCCTAGACCGAAGCCTAACCCTAACCCTTCCCCGAAGCCTGACCCTCAGCCGTCCCCTAATCCTAACCCGTACGCTGACACTAACCCGCGCCCTCACACGTACGCTCCCCCTAGAGCGTTGTCGTACCCTCACCTGGACCCTGAACCGTCCCCGTCCCCTAACCCTAACCCTAGCCCGAACCCTAACCCTAACCCTTCCCCGAAGCCTGACCCTCAGCCGTCCCCTAATCCTAACCCGTACGCTGACACTAACCCGCGCCCTCACACGTACGCACCCCCTAGAGCATTGTCGTACCCTCACCTGGACCCTGAACCGTCCCCGTCCCCTAACCCTAACCCTAGGCCGAAGCCTAACCCTAACCCTTCCCCGAAGCCGGACCCTCAGCCGTCCCCTAATCCTAACCCGTACGCTGACACTAACCCGCGCCCTCACACGTACGCTCCCCCTAGAGCGTTGTCGTACCCTCACCTGGACCCTGAACCGTCCCCGTCCCCTAACCCTAACCGTAGGCCGAAGCCTAACCCTAACCCTTCCCCGAAGCATGACCCTCAGCCGTCCCCTAATCCTAACCCGTACGCTGTCACTAACCCGCGCCCTCACACGTACGCTCCCCCTAGAGCGTTGTCCTACCCTCACCTGGACCCTGAACCGTCCCCGTCCCCTAACCCTAACCCTAGGTCAAAGCCTAACCCTAACCCTTCCCCGAAGCCTGACCCTCAGCCGTCCCCTAATCCTAACCAGTACGCTGACACTAACCCGCGCCCTCACACGTACGCTCCCCCTAGAGCGTTGTCGTACCCTCACCTGGACCCTAAACCGTCCCCGTCCCCTAACCCTAAGCCTAGCCCGAACCCTAACCCTAAACCTTCCCCGAAGCCTGACCCTCAGCCGTCCCCTAATCCTAACCCGTACGCTGACACTAACCCGCGCCCTCACACGTACGCTCCCCCTAGAGCGTTGTCGTACCCTCACCTGGACCCTAAACCGTCCCCGTCCCCTAACCCTAAGCCTAGCCCGAACCCTAACCCTAACCCTTCCCCGAAGCCTGACCCTCAGCCGTCCCCTAATCCTAACCCGTACGCTGACACTAACCCGCGCCCTCACACGTACGCTCCCCCTAGAGCGTTGTCGTACCCTCACCTGGACCCTAAACCGTCCCCGTCCCCTAACCCTAACCCTACCCCGAACCCTAACCCTAACCCTTCCCCGAAGCCTGACCCTCAGCCGTCCCCTAATCCTAACCCGTACGCTGACACTAACCCACGCCCTCACACGTACGCTCCCCCTAGAGCGTTGTCGTACCCTCACCTGGACCCTAAACCGTCCCCGTCCCCTAACCCTAACCCTAGCCCGAACCCTAACCCTAACCCTTCCCCGAAGCCTGACCCTCAGCCGTCCCCTAATCCTAACCCGTACGCTGACACTAACCCGCGCCCTCACACGTACGCTCCCCCTAGAGCGTTGTCGTACCCTCACCTGGACCCTAAACCGTCCCCGTCCTCTAACCCTAACCCTAGCCCGAACCCTAACCCTAACCCTTCCCCGAAGCCTGGCCTTCAGCCGTCCCCTAATCCTAACCCGTACGCTGACACTAACCCGCGCCCTCACACGTACGCTCCCCCTAGAGCGTTGTCGTACCCTCACCTGGACCCTAAACCGTCCCCGTCCCCTAACCCTAACCCTAGCCCGAACCCTAACCCTAACCCTTCCCCGAAGCCTGACCCTCAGCCGTCCCCTAATCCTAACCCGTACGCTGACACTAACCCGGGCCCTCACACGTACGCTCCCCCTAGAGCGTTGTCGTACCCTCACCTGGACCCTAAACCGTCCCCGTCCCCTAACCCTAACCCTAGCCCGAAGCCTAACCCTAACCTTTCCCCGAAGCCTGACCCTCAGCCGTCCCCTAATCCTAACCCGTACGCTGACACTAACCCGCGCCCTCACACGTACGCTCCCCCTAGAGCGTTGTCGTACCCTCACCTGGACCCTAAACCGTCCCCGTCCCCTAACCCTAACCCTAGCCCGAACCCTAACCCTAACCCTTCCCCGAAGCCTGACCCTCAGCCGTCCCCTAATCCTAACCCGTACGCTGACACTAACCCGCGCCCTCACACGTACGCTCCCCCTAGAGCGTTGTCGTACCCTCACCTGGACCCTAAACCGTCCCCGTCCCCTAACCCTAACCCTAGCCCGAACCCTAACCCTAACACTTCCCCGAAGCGTGACCCTCAGCCGTCCCCTAATCCTAACCCGTACGCTGACACTAACCCGCGCCCTCACACGTACGCTCCCCCTAGAGCGTTGTCGTACCCTCACCTGGACCCTAAACCGTCCCCGTCCCCTAACCCTAACCCTAGCCCGAACCCTAACCCTAACCCTTCCCCGAAGCCTGACCCTCAGCCGTCCCCTAATCCTAACCCGTACGCTGACACTAACCCGCGCCCTCACACGTACGCTCCCCCTAGAGCGTTGTCGTACCCTCACCTGGACCCTAAACCGTCCCCGTCCCCTAACCCTAACCCTAGCCCGAACCCTAACCCTAACCCTTCCCCGAAGCCTGACCCTCAGCCGTCCCCTAATCCTAACCCGTACGCTGACACTAACCCGCGCCCTCACACGTACGCTCCACCTAGAGCGTTGTCGTACCCTCACCTGGACCCTAAACCGTCCCCGTCCCCTAACCCTAACCCTGGCCCGAACCCTAACCCTAACCCTTCCCCGAAGCCTGACCCTCAGCCGTCCCCTAATCCTAACCCGTACGCTGACACTAACCCGCGCCCTCACACGTACGCTCCCCCTAGAGCGTTGTCGTACCCTCACCTGGACCCTAAACCGTCCCCGTCCCCTAACCCTAACCCTAGCCCGAAGCCTAACCCTAAGCCTTCCCCGAAGCCTGACCCTCAGCCGTCCCCTAATCCTAACCCGTACGCTGACACTAACCCGCGCCCTCACACGTACGCACCCCTAGAGTGTTGTCGTACCCTCACCTGGACCCTAAACCGTCCCCGTCCCCTAACCCTAACCCTAGCCCGAACCCTAACCCTAACCCTTCCCCGAAGCCTGACGCTCAGCCGTCCCCTAATCCTAACCCGTACGCTGACACTAACCGGCGGCCTCACACGTACGCTCCCCCTAGAGCGTTGTCGTACCCTCACCTGGACCCTAAACCGTCCCAGTCCCCTAGCCCTAACCCTAGCCCGAAGCCTAACCCTAAGCCTTCCCCGAAGCCTGACCCTCAGCCGTCCCCTAATCCTAACCCGTACGCTGACACTAACCCGCGCCCTCACACGTACGCTCCCCCTAGAGTGTTGTCGTACCCTCACCTGGACCCTAAACCGTCCCCGTCCCCTAACCCTAACCCTAGCCCGAACCCTAACCCTAACCCTTCCCCGAAGCCTAACCCTCAGCCGTCCCCTAATCCTAACCCGTACGCTGACACTAACCCGCGCCCTCACACGTACGCTCCCCGTAGAGCGTTGTCGTACCCTCACCTGGACCCTAAACCGTCCCCGTCCCCTAACCCTAACCCTAGCCCGAAGCCTAACCCTAACCCTTCCCCGAAGCCTGACCCTCAGCCGTCCCCTAATCCTAACCCGTACGCTGACACTAACCCGCGCCCTCACACGTACGCTCCCCCTAGAGCGTTGTCGTACCCTCACCTGGACCCTAAACCGTCCCCGTCCCCTAACCCTAACCCTAGCCCGAAGCCTAACCCTAACCCTTCCCCGAAGCCTGACTCTCAGCCGTCCCCTAATCCTAACCCGTACGCTGACACTAACCCGCGCCCTCACACGTACGCTCCCCCTAGAGCGTTGTCGTACCCTCACCTGGACCCTAAACCGTCCCCGTCCCCTAACCCTAACCCTAGCCCGAGGCCTAACCCTAACACTTCCCCGAAGCCTGACCCTCAGCCGTCCCCTAATCCTAACCCGTACGCTGACACTAACCCGCGCCCTCACACGTACGCTCCCCCTAGAGCGTTGTCGTACCCTCACCTGGACCCTAAACCGTCCCCGTCCCCTAACCCTAACCCTAGCCCGAACCCTAACCCTAACCCTTCCCCGAAGCCTGACCCTCAGCCGTCCCCTAATCCTAACCCGTACGCTGACACTAACCCGCGCCCTCACACGTACGCTCCCCCTAGAGCGTTGTCGTACCCTCACCTGGACCCTAAACCGTCCCCGTCCCCTAACCCTAACCCTAGGCCGAAGCCTAACCCTAACCCTTCCCCGAAGCCTGACCCTCAGCCGTCCCCTAATCCTAACCCGTACGCTGACACTAACCCGCGCCCTCACACGTACGCTCCCCCTAGAGCGTTGTCGTACCCTCACCTGGACCCTGAACCGTCCCCGTCCCCTAACCCTAACCTTAGCCCGAACCCTAACCCTAACCCTTCCCCGAAGCCTGACCCTCAGCCGTCCCCTAATCCTAACCCGTACGCTGACACTAACCCGTGCCCTGACACGTACGCTCCCCCTAGAGCGTTGTCGTACCCTCACCTGGACACTGAAACGTCCCCGTCCCCTAACCTTAACCCTAGGCCGAAGCCTAACCCTAACCCTTCCCCGAAGCCTGACCCTCAGCCGTCCCCTAATCCTAACCCGTACGCTGACACTAACCCGCGCCCTCACACGTACGCTCCCCCTAGAGCGTTGTCGTACCCTCACCTGGACCCTAAACCGTCCCCGTCCCCTAACCCTAACCCTAGCCCGAAGCCTAACCCTAACCCTTCCCCGAAGCCTGACTCTCAGCCGTCCCCTAATCCTAACCCGTACGCTGACACTAACCCGCGCCCTCACACGTACGCTCCCCCTAGAGCGTTGTCGTACCCTCACCTGGACCCTAAACCGTCCCCGTCCCCTAACCCTAACCCTAGCCCGAGGCCTAACCCTAACCCTTCCCCGAAGCCTGACCCTCAGCCGTCCCCTAATCCTAACCCGTACGCTGACACTAACCCGCGCCCTCACACGTACGCTCCCCCTAGAGCGTTGTCGTACCCTCACCTGGACCCTAAACCGTCCCCGTCCCCTAACCCTAACCCTAGCCCGAACCCTAACCCTAACCCTTCCCCGAAGCCTGACCCTCAGCCGTCCCCTAATCCTAACCCGTACGCTGACACTAACCCGCGCCCTCACACGTACGCTCCCCCTAGAGCGTTGTCGTACCCTCACCTGGACCCTAAACCGTCCCCGTCCCCTAACCCTAACCCTAGGCCGAAGCCTAACCCTAACCCTTCCCCGAAGCCTGACCCTCAGCCGTCCCCTAATCCTAACCCGTACGCTGACACTAACCCGCGCCCTCACACGTACGCTCCCCCTAGAGCGTTGTCGTACCCTCACCTGGACCCTGAACCGTCCCCGTCCCCTAACCCTAACCTTAGCCCGAACCCTAACCCTAACCCTTCCCCGAAGCCTGACCCTCAGCCGTCCCCTAATCCTAACCCGTACGCTGACACTAACCCGTGCCCTGACACGTACGCTCCCCCTAGAGCGTTGTCGTACCCTCACCTGGACCCTGAAACGTCCCCGTCCCCTAACCTTAACCCTAGGCCGAAGCCTAACCCTAACCCTTCCCCGAAGCCTGACCCTCAGCCGTCCCCTAATCCTAACCCGTACGCTGACACTAACCCGCGCCCTCACACGTACGCTCCCCCTAGAGCGTTGTCGTACCCTCACCTGGACCCTGAACCGTCCCCGTCCCCTAACCCTAACCCTAGCCCAAACCCTAACCCTAATCCTTCCCCGAAGCCTGACCCTCAGCCGTCCCCTAATCCTAACCCGTACGCTGACACTAACCCGCGCCCTCACACGTACGCTCCCCCTAGAGCGTTGTCGTACCCTCACCTGGACCCTAAACCGTCCCCGTCCCCTAACCCTAACCCTAGCCCGAACCCTAACCCTAACCCTTCCCCGAAGCCTGACCCTCAGCCGTCCCCTAATCCTAACCCGTACGCTGACACTAACCCGCGCCCTCACCCGTACGCTCCCCCTAGAGCGTTATCGTACCCTCACCTGGACCCTGAACCGTCCCCGTCCCCTAACCCTAACCCTAGGCCGAAGCCTAACCCTAACCCTTCCCCGAAGCCTGACCCTCAGCCGTCCCCTAATCCTAACCCGTACGCTGACACTAACCCGCGCCCTCACACGTACGCTCCCCCTAGAGCGTTGTCGTACCCTCACCTGGACCCTAAACCGTCCCCGTCCCCTAACCCTAACCCTAGCCCGAACCCTAACCCTAACCCTTCCCCGAAGCCTGACCCTCAGCCGTCCCCTAATCCTAACCCGTACGCTGACACTAACCCGCGCCCTCACACGTACGCTCCCCCTAGAGCGTTGTCGTACCCTCACCTGGACTCTAAACCGTCCCCGTCCCCTAACCCTAACCCTACCCCGAACCCTAACCCTAACCCTTCCCCGAAGCCTGACCCTCAGCCGTCCCCTAATCCTAACCCGTACGCTGACACTAACCCGCGCCCTCACACGTACGCTCCCCCTAGAGCGTTGTCGTACCCTCACGTGGACCCTAAACCGTCCCCGTCCCCTAACCCTAACCCTAGCCCGAACCCTAACCCTAACCCTTCCCCGAAGCCTGACCCTCAGCCGTCCCCTAATCCTAACCCGTACGCTGACACTAACCCGCGCCCTCACACGTACGCTCCCCCTAGAGCGTTGTCGTACCCTCACCTGGACCCTAAACCGTCCCCGTCCCCTAACCCTAACCCTAGCCCGAACCCTAACCCTAACCCTTCCCCGAAGCCTGACCCTCAGCCGTCCCCTAATCCTAACCCGTACGCTGACACTAACCCGCGCCCTCACACGTACGCTCCCCCTAGAGCGTTGTCGTACCCTCACCTGGACCCTAAACCGTCCCCGTCCCCTAACCCTAACCCTAGCCCGAACCCTAACCCTAACCCTTCCCCGAAGCCTGACCCTCAGCCGTCCCCTAATCCTAACCCGTACGCTGACACTAACCCGCGCCCTCACACGTACGCTCCCCCTAGAGCGTTGTCGTACCCTCACCTGGACCCTAAACCGTCCCCGTCCCCGAACCCTAACCCTAGCCCGAAGCCTAACCCTAACCCTTCCCCGAAGCCTGACCCTCAGCCGTCCCCTAATCCTAACCCGTACGCTGACACTAACCCGCGCCCTCACACGTACGCTCCCACTAGAGCGTTGTCGTACCCTCACCTGGACCCTAAACCGTCCCCGTCCCCTAACCCTAACCCTAGCCCGAACCCTAACCCTAACCCTTCCCCGAAGCCTGACCCTCAGCCGTCCCCTAATCCTAACCCGTACGCTGACACTAACCCGCGCCCTCACACGTACGCTCCCCCTAGAGCGTTGTCGTACCCTCACCTGGACCCTAAACCATCCCCGTCCCCTAACCCTAACCCTAGCCCGAACCCTAACCCTAACCCTTCCCCGAAGCCTGACCCTCAGCCGTCCCCTAATCCTAACCCGTACGCTGACACTAACCCGCGCCCTCACACGTACGCTCCCCCTAGAGCGTTGTCGTACCCTCACCTGGACCCTAAACCGTCCCCGTCCCCTAACCCTAACCCTAGCCCGAAGCCTAACCCTAACCCTTCCCCGAAGCCTGACCCTCAGCCGTCCCCTAATCCTAACCCGTACGCTGACACTAACCCGCGCCCTCACACGTACGCTCCCCCTAGAGCGTTGTCGTACCCTCACCTGGACCCTAAACCGTCCCCGTCCCCTAACCCTAACCCTAGCCGAAACCCTAACCCTAACCCTTCCCCGAAGCCTGACCCTCAGCCGTCCCCTAATCCTAACCCGTACGCTGACACTAACCCGCGCCCTCACACGTACGCTCCCCCTAGAGCGTTGTCGTACCCTCACCTGGACCCTAAACCGTCCCCGTCCCCTAACCCTAACCCTGGCCCGAACCCTAACCCTAACCCTTCCCCGAAGCCTGACCCTCAGCCGTCCCCTAATCCTAACCCGTACGCTGACACTAACCCGCGCCCTCACACGTACGCTCCCCCTAGAGCGTTGTCGTACCCTCACCTGGACCCTAAACCGTCCCCGTCCCCTAACCCTAACCCTAGCCCGAACCCTAACCCTAACCCTTCCCTGAAGCCTGACCCTCAGCCGTCCCCTAATCCTAACCCGTACGCTGACACTAACCCGCGCCCTCACACGTACGCTCCCCCTAGAGCGTTGTCGTACCCTCACCTGGACCCTAAACCGTCCCCGTCCCCTAACCCTAACCCTAGCCCGAACCCTAACCCTAACCCTTCCCCGAAGCCTGACGCTCAGCCGTCCCCTAATCCTAACCCGTACGCTGACACTAACCGGCGGCCTCACACGTACGCTCCCCCTAGAGCGTTGTCGTACCCTCACCTGGACCCTAAACCGTCCCCGTCCCCTAACCCTAACCCTAGCCCGAACCCTAACCCTAACCCTTCCCCGAAGCCTAACCCTCAGCCGTCCCCTAATCCTAACCCGTACGCTGACACTAACCCGCGCCCTCACACGTACGCTCCCCGTAGAGCGTTGTCGTACCCTCACCTGGACCCTAAACCGTCCCCGTCCCCTAACCCTAACCCTAGCCCGAAGCCTAACCCTAACCCTTCCCCGAAGCCTGACCCTCAGCCGTCCGCTAATCCTAACCCGTACGCTGACACTAACCCGCGCCCTCACACGTACGCTCCCCCTAGAGCGTTGTCGTACCCTCACCTGGACCCTAAACCGTCCCCGTCCCCTAACCCTAACCCTAGCCCGAAGCCTAACCCTAACCCTTCCCCGAAGCCTGACTCTCAGCCGTCCCCTAATCCTAACCCGTACGCTGACACTAACCCGCGCCCTCACACGTACGCTCCCCCTAGAGCGTTGTCGTACCCTCACCTGGACCCTAAACTGTCCCCGTCCCCTAACCCTAACCCTAGCCCGAGGCCTAACCCTAACCCTTCCCCGAAGCCTGACCCTCAGCCGTCCCCTAATCCTAACCCGTACGCTGACACTAACCCGCGCCCTCACACGTACGCTCCCCCTAGAGCGTTGTCGTACCCTCACCTGGACCCTAAACCGTCCCCGTCCCCTAACCCTAACCCTAGCCCGAACCCTAACCCTAACACTTCCCCGAAGCCTGACCCTCAGCCGTCCCCTAATCCTAACCCGTACGCTGACACTAACCCGCGCCCACACACGTACGCTCCCCCTAGAGCGTTGTCGTACCCTCACCTGGACCCTAAACCGTCCCCGTCCCCTAACCCTAACCCTGGCCCGAACCCTAACCCTAACCCTTCCCCGAAGCCTGACCCTCAGCCGTCCCCTAATCCTAACCCGTACGCTGACACTAACCCGCGCCCTCACACGTACGCTCCCCCTAGAGCGTTGTCGTACCCTCACCTGGACCCTAAACCGTCCCCGTCCCCTAACCCTAACCCTAGCCCGAAGCCTAACCCTAACCCTTCCCCGAAGCCTGACCCTCAGCCGTCCCCTAATCCTAACCCGTACGCTGACACTAACCCGCGCCCTCACACGTATGCTCCCCCTAGAGCGTTGTCGTACCCTCACCTGGACCCTAAACCGTCCCCGTCCCCTAACCCTAACCCTAGCCCGAACCCTAACCCTAACCCTTCCCCGAAGCCTGACGCTCAGCCGTCCCCTAATCCTAACCCGTACGCTGACACTAACCGGCGGCCTCACACGTACGCTCCCCCTAGAGCGTTGTCGTACCCTCACCTGGACCCTAAACCGTCCCCGTCCCCTAACCCTAACCCTAGCCCGAACCCTAACCCTAACCGTTCCCCGAAGCCTAACCCTCAGCCGTCCCCTAATCCTAACCCGTACGCTGACACTATCCCGCGCCCTCACACGTACGCTCCCCGTAGAGCGTTGTCGTACCCTCACCTGGACCCTAAACCGTCCCCGTCCCCTAACCCTAACCCTAGCCCGAAGCCTAACCCTAACCCTTCCCCGAAGCCTGACACTCAGCCGTCCCCTAATCCTAACCCGTACGCTGACACTAACCCGCGCCCTCACACGTACGCTCCCCCTAGAGCGTTGTCGTACCCTCACCTGGACCCTAAACCGTCCCCGTCCCCTAACCCTAACCCTAGCCCGAAGCCTAACCCTAACCCTTCCCCGAAGCCTGACTCTCAGCCGTCCCCTAATCCTAACCCGTACGCTGACACTAACCCGCGCCCTCACACGTACGCTCCCCCTAGAGCGTTGTCGTACCCTCACCTGGACCCTAAACCGTCCCCGTCCCCTAACCCTAACCCTAGCCCGAGGCCTAACCCTAACCCTTCCCCGAAGCCTGACCCTCAGCCGTCCCCTAATCCTAACCCGTACGCTGACACTAACCCGCGCCCTCACACGTACGCTCCCCCTAGAGCGTTGTCGTACCCTCACCTGGACCCTAAACCGTCCCCGTCCCCTAACCCTAACCCTAGCCCGAACCCTAACCCTAACCCTTCCCCGAAGCCTGACCCTCAGCCGTCCCCTAATCCTAACCCGTACGCTGACACTAACCCGCGCCCTCACACGTACGCTCCCCCTAGAGCGTTGTCGTACCCTCACCTGGACCCTAAACCGTCCCCGTCCCCTAACCCTAACCCTAGCCCGAACCCTAACCCTAACCCTTCCCCGAAGCCTGACCCTCAGCCGTCCCCTAATCCTAACCCGTACGCTGACACTAACCCGCGCCCTCACACGTACGCTCCCCCTAGAGCGTTGTCGTACCCTCACCTGGACCCAAAACCGTCCCCGTCCCCGTCCCCTAACCCTAGCCGGAACCCTAACCCTAACCCTTCCCCGAAGCCTGACCCTCAGCCGTCCCCTAATTCTAACCCGTACGCTGACACTAACCCGCGCCCTCACACGTACGCTCCCCCTAGAGCGTTGTCGTACCCTCACCTGGACCCTGAACCGTCCCCGTCCCCTAACCCTAACCCTAGGCCGAACCCTAACCCTAACCCATCCCCGAAGCCTGACCCTCAGCCGTCCCCTAATCCTAACCCGTACGCTGACACTAACCCGCGCCCTCACACGTACGCTCCCCCTAGAGCGTTGTCGTACCCTCACCTGGACCCTGAACCTTCCCCGTCCCCTAACCCTAACCCTAGGCCGAACCCTAACCCTAACCCTTCCCCGAAGCCTGACCCTCAGCCGTCCCCTAATCCTAACCCGTACGCTGACACTAACCCGCGCCCTCACACGTACGCTCCCCCTAGAGCGTTGTCGTACCCTCACCTGGACCCTAAACCGTCCCCGTCCCCTAACCCTAACCCTAGCCCGAACCCTAACCCTAACCCTTCCCCGAAGCCTGACCCTCAGCCGTCCCCTAATCCTAACCCGTACGCTGACACTAACCCGCGCCCTCACACGTACGCTCCCCCTAGAGCGTTGTCGTACCCTCACCTGGATCCTAAACCGTCCCCGTCCCCTAACCCTAACCCTAGCCCGAACCCTAACCCTAACCCTTCCCCGAAGCCTGACCCTCAGCCGTCCCCTAATCCTAACCCGTACGCTGACACTAACCCGCGCCCTCACACGTACGCTCCCCCTAGAGCGTTGTCGTACCCTCACCTGGACCCTGAACCGTCCCCGTCCCCTAACCCTAACCCTAGCCCGAACCCTAACCCTAACCCTTCCCCGAAGCCTGACCCTCAGCCGTCCCCTAATCCTAACCCGTACGCTGACACTATCCCGCGCCCTCACACGTACGCTCCCCCTAGAGCGTTGTCGTACCCTCACCTGGACCCTGAACCGTCCCCGTCCCCTAACCCTAACCCTAGGCCGAAGCCTAACCCTAACCCTTCCCCGAAGCCTGACCCTCAGCCGTCCCCTAATCCTAACCCGTACGCTGACACTAACCCGCGCCCTCACACGTACGCTCCCCCTAGAGCGTTGTCGTACCCTCACCTGGACCCTGAACCGTCCCCGTCCCCTAACCCTAACCCTAGACCGAAGCCTAACCCTAACCCTTCCCCGAAGCCTGACCCTCAGCCGTCCCCTAATCCTAACCCGTACGCTGACACTAACCCGCGCCCTCACACGTACGCTCCCCCTAGAGCGTTGTCGTACCCTCACCTGGACCCTGAACCGTCCCCGTCCCCTAACCCTAACCCTAGCCCGAACCCTAACCCTAACCCTTCCCCGAAGCCTGACCCTCAGCCGTCCCCTAATCCTAACCCGTACGCTGACACTAACCCGCGCCCTCACACGTACGCACCCCCTAGAGCATTGTCGTACCCTCACCTGGACCCTGAACCGTCCCCGTCCCCTAACCCTAACCCTAGGCCGAAGCCTAACCCTAACCCTTCCCCGAAGCCGGACCCTCAGCCGTCCCCTAATCCTAACCCGTACGCTGACACTAACCCGCGCCCTCACACGTACGCTCCCCCTAGAGCGTTGTCGTACCCTCACCTGGACCCTGAACCGTCCCCGTCCCCTAACCCTAACCGTAGGCCGAAGCCTAACCCTAACCCTTCCCCGAAGCATGACCCTCAGCCGTCCCCTAATCCTAACCCGTACGCTGTCACTAACCCGCGCCCTCACACGTACGCTCCCCCTAGAGCGTTGTCCTACCCTCACCTGGACCCTGAACCGTCCCCGTCCCCTAACCCTAACCCTAGGTCAAAGCCTAACCCTAACCCTTCCCCGAAGCCTGACCCTCAGCCGTCCCCTAATCCTAACCAGTACGCTGACACTAACCCGCGCCCTCACACGTACGCTCCCCCTAGAGCGTTGTCGTACCCTCACCTGGACCCTAAACCGTCCCCGTCCCCTAACCCTAAGCCTAGCCCGAACCCTAACCCTAAACCTTCCCCGAAGCCTGACCCTCAGCCGTCCCCTAATCCTAACCCGTACGCTGACACTAACCCGCGCCCTCACACGTACGCTCCCCCTAGAGCGTTGTCGTACCCTCACCTGGACCCTAAACCGTCCCCGTCCCCTAACCCTAAGCCTAGCCCGAACCCTAACCCTAACCCTTCCCCGAAGCCTGACCCTCAGCCGTCCCCTAATCCTAACCCGTACGCTGACACTAACCCGCGCCCTCACACGTACGCTCCCCCTAGAGCGTTGTCGTACCCTCACCTGGACCCTAAACCGTCCCCGTCCCCTAACCCTAACCCTACCCCGAACCCTAACCCTAACCCTTCCCCGAAGCCTGACCCTCAGCCGTCCCCTAATCCTAACCCGTACGCTGACACTAACCCACGCCCTCACACGTACGCTCCCCCTAGAGCGTTGTCGTACCCTCACCTGGACCCTAAACCGTCCCCGTCCCCTAACCCTAACCCTAGCCCGAACCCTAACCCTAACCCTTCCCCGAAGCCTGACCCTCAGCCGTCCCCTAATCCTAACCCGTACGCTGACACTAACCCGCGCCCTCACACGTACGCTCCCCCTAGAGCGTTGTCGTACCCTCACCTGGACCCTAAACCGTCCCCGTCCTCTAACCCTAACCCTAGCCCGAACCCTAACCCTAACCCTTCCCCGAAGCCTGGCCTTCAGCCGTCCCCTAATCCTAACCCGTACGCTGACACTAACCCGCGCCCTCACACGTACGCTCCCCCTAGAGCGTTGTCGTACCCTCACCTGGACCCTAAACCGTCCCCGTCCCCTAACCCTAACCCTAGCCCGAACCCTAACCCTAACCCTTCCCCGAAGCCTGACCCTCAGCCGTCCCCTAATCCTAACCCGTACGCTGACACTAACCCGGGCCCTCACACGTACGCTCCCCCTAGAGCGTTGTCGTACCCTCACCTGGACCCTAAACCGTCCCCGTCCCCTAACCCTAACCCTAGCCCGAAGCCTAACCCTAACCTTTCCCTGAAGCCTGACCCTCAGCCGTCCCCTAATCCTAACCCGTACGCTGACACTAACCCGCGCCCTCACACGTACGCTCCCCCTAGAGCGTTGTCGTACCCTCACCTGGACCCTAAACCGTCCCCGTCCCCTAACCCTAACCCTAGCCCGAACCCTAACCCTAACCCTTCCCCGAAGCCTGACCCTCAGCCGTCCCCTAATCCTAACCCGTACGCTGACACTAACCCGCGCCCTCACACGTACGCTCCCCCTAGAGCGTTGTCGTACCCTCACCTGGACCCTAAACCGTCCCCGTCCCCTAACCCTAACCCTAGCCCGAACCCTAACCCTAACACTTCCCCGAAGCGTGACCCTCAGCCGTCCCCTAATCCTAACCCGTACGCTGACACTAACCCGCGCCCTCACACGTACGCTCCCCCTAGAGCGTTGTCGTACCCTCACCTGGACCCTAAACCGTCCCCGTCCCCTAACCCTAACCCTAGCCCGAACCCTAACCCTAACCCTTCCCCGAAGCCTGACCCTCAGCCGTCCCCTAATCCTAACCCGTACGCTGACACTAACCCGCGCCCTCACACGTACGCTCCCCCTAGAGCGTTGTCGTACCCTCACCTGGACCCTAAACCGTCCCCGTCCCCTAACCCTAACCCTAGCCCGAACCCTAACCCTAACCCTTCCCCGAAGCCTGACCCTCAGCCGTCCCCTAATCCTAACCCGTACGCTGACACTAACCCGCGCCCTCACACGTACGCTCCACCTAGAGCGTTGTCGTACCCTCACCTGGACCCTAAACCGTCCCCGTCCCCTAACCCTAACCCTGGCCCGAACCCTAACCCTAACCCTTCCCCGAAGCCTGACCCTCAGCCGTCCCCTAATCCTAACCCGTACGCTGACACTAACCCGCGCCCTCACACGTACGCTCCCCCTAGAGCGTTGTCGTACCCTCACCTGGACCCTAAACCGTCCCCGTCCCCTAACCCTAACCCTAGCCCGAAGCCTAACCCTAAGCCTTCCCCGAAGCCTGACCCTCAGCCGTCCCCTAATCCTAACCCGTACGCTGACACTAACCCGCGCCCTCACACGTACGCACCCCTAGAGTGTTGTCGTACCCTCACCTGGACCCTAAACCGTCCCCGTCCCCTAACCCTAACCCTAGCCCGAACCCTAACCCTAACCCTTCCCCGAAGCCTGACGCTCAGCCGTCCCCTAATCCTAACCCGTACGCTGACACTAACCGGCGGCCTCACACGTACGCTCCCCCTAGAGCGTTGTCGTACCCTCACCTGGACCCTAAACCGTCCCAGTCCCCTAGCCCTAACCCTAGCCCGAAGCCTAACCCTAAGCCTTCCCCGAAGCCTGACCCTCAGCCGTCCCCTAATCCTAACCCGTACGCTGACACTAACCCGCGCCCTCACACGTACGCTCCCCCTAGAGTGTTGTCGTACCCTCACCTGGACCCTAAACCGTCCCCGTCCCCTAACCCTAACCCTAGCCCGAACCCTAACCCTAACCCTTCCCCGAAGCCTAACCCTCAGCCGTCCCCTAATCCTAACCCGTACGCTGACACTAACCCGCGCCCTCACACGTACGCTCCCCGTAGAGCGTTGTCGTACCCTCACCTGGACCCTAAACCGTCCCCGTCCCCTAACCCTAACCCTAGCCCGAAGCCTAACCCTAACCCTTCCCCGAAGCCTGACCCTCAGCCGTCCCCTAATCCTAACCCGTACGCTGACACTAACCCGCGCCCTCACACGTACGCTCCCCCTAGAGCGTTGTCGTACCCTCACCTGGACCCTAAACCGTCCCCGTCCCCTAACCCTAACCCTAGCCCGAAGCCTAACCCTAACCCTTCCCCGAAGCCTGACTCTCAGCCGTCCCCTAATCCTAACCCGTACGCTGACACTAACCCGCGCCCTCACACGTACGCTCCCCCTAGAGCGTTGTCGTACCCTCACCTGGACCCTAAACCGTCCCCGTCCCCTAACCCTAACCCTAGCCCGAGGCCTAACCCTAACACTTCCCCGAAGCCTGACCCTCAGCCGTCCCCTAATCCTAACCCGTACGCTGACACTAACCCGCGCCCTCACACGTACGCTCCCCCTAGAGCGTTGTCGTACCCTCACCTGGACCCTAAACCGTCCCCGTCCCCTAACCCTAACCCTAGCCCGAACCCTAACCCTAACCCTTCCCCGAAGCCTGACCCTCAGCCGTCCCCTAATCCTAACCCGTACGCTGACACTAACCCGCGCCCTCACACGTACGCTCCCCCTAGAGCGTTGTCGTACCCTCACCTGGACCCTAAACCGTCCCCGTCCCCTAACCCTAACCCTAGGCCGAAGCCTAACCCTAACCCTTCCCCGAAGCCTGACCCTCAGCCGTCCCCTAATCCTAACCCGTACGCTGACACTAACCCGCGCCCTCACACGTACGCTCCCCCTAGAGCGTTGTCGTACCCTCACCTGGACCCTGAACCGTCCCCGTCCCCTAACCCTAACCTTAGCCCGAACCCTAACCCTAACCCTTCCCCGAAGCCTGACCCTCAGCCGTCCCCTAATCCTAACCCGTACGCTGACACTAACCCGTGCCCTGACACGTACGCTCCCCCTAGAGCGTTGTCGTACCCTCACCTGGACACTGAAACGTCCCCGTCCCCTAACCTTAACCCTAGGCCGAAGCCTAACCCTAACCCTTCCCCGAAGCCTGACCCTCAGCCGTCCCCTAATCCTAACCCGTACGCTGACACTAACCCGCGCCCTCACACGTACGCTCCCCCTAGAGCGTTGTCGTACCCTCACCTGGACCCTAAACCGTCCCCGTCCCCTAACCCTAACCCTAGCCCGAAGCCTAACCCTAACCCTTCCCCGAAGCCTGACTCTCAGCCGTCCCCTAATCCTAACCCGTACGCTGACACTAACCCGCGCCCTCACACGTACGCTCCCCCTAGAGCGTTGTCGTACCCTCACCTGGACCCTAAACCGTCCCCGTCCCCTAACCCTAACCCTAGCCCGAGGCCTAACCCTAACCCTTCCCCGAAGCCTGACCCTCAGCCGTCCCCTAATCCTAACCCGTACGCTGACACTAACCCGCGCCCTCACACGTACGCTCCCCCTAGAGCGTTGTCGTACCCTCACCTGGACCCTAAACCGTCCCCGTCCCCTAACCCTAACCCTAGCCCGAACCCTAACCCTAACCCTTCCCCGAAGCCTGACCCTCAGCCGTCCCCTAATCCTAACCCGTACGCTGACACTAACCCGCGCCCTCACACGTACGCTCCCCCTAGAGCGTTGTCGTACCCTCACCTGGACCCTAAACCGTCCCCGTCCCCTAACCCTAACCCTAGGCCGAAGCCTAACCCTAACCCTTCCCCGAAGCCTGACCCTCAGCCGTCCCCTAATCCTAACCCGTACGCTGACACTAACCCGCGCCCTCACACGTACGCTCCCCCTAGAGCGTTGTCGTACCCTCACCTGGACCCTGAACCGTCCCCGTCCCCTAACCCTAACCTTAGCCCGAACCCTAACCCTAACCCTTCCCCGAAGCCTGACCCTCAGCCGTCCCCTAATCCTAACCCGTACGCTGACACTAACCCGTGCCCTGACACGTACGCTCCCCCTAGAGCGTTGTCGTACCCTCACCTGGACCCTGAAACGTCCCCGTCCCCTAACCTTAACCCTAGGCCGAAGCCTAACCCTAACCCTTCCCCGAAGCCTGACCCTCAGCCGTCCCCTAATCCTAACCCGTACGCTGACACTAACCCGCGCCCTCACACGTACGCTCCCCCTAGAGCGTTGTCGTACCCTCACCTGGACCCTGAACCGTCCCCGTCCCCTAACCCTAACCCTAGCCCAAACCCTAACCCTAATCCTTCCCCGAAGCCTGACCCTCAGCCGTCCCCTAATCCTAACCCGTACGCTGACACTAACCCGCGCCCTCACACGTACGCTCCCCCTAGAGCGTTGTCGTACCCTCACCTGGACCCTAAACCGTCCCCGTCCCCTAACCCTAACCCTAGCCCGAACCCTAACCCTAACCCTTCCCCGAAGCCTGACCCTCAGCCGTCCCCTAATCCTAACCCGTACGCTGACACTAACCCGCGCCCTCACCCGTACGCTCCCCCTAGAGCGTTATCGTACCCTCACCTGGACCCTGAACCGTCCCCGTCCCCTAACCCTAACCCTAGGCCGAAGCCTAACCCTAACCCTTCCCCGAAGCCTGACCCTCAGCCGTCCCCTAATCCTAACCCGTACGCTGACACTAACCCGCGCCCTCACACGTACGCTCCCCCTAGAGCGTTGTCGTACCCTCACCTGGACCCTAAACCGTCCCCGTCCCCTAACCCTAACCCTAGCCCGAACCCTAACCCTAACCCTTCCCCGAAGCCTGACCCTCAGCCGTCCCCTAATCCTAACCCGTACGCTGACACTAACCCGCGCCCTCACACGTACGCTCCCCCTAGAGCGTTGTCGTACCCTCACCTGGACTCTAAACCGTCCCCGTCCCCTAACCCTAACCCTACCCCGAACCCTAACCCTAACCCTTCCCCGAAGCCTGACCCTCAGCCGTCCCCTAATCCTAACCCGTACGCTGACACTAACCCGCGCCCTCACACGTACGCTCCCCCTAGAGCGTTGTCGTACCCTCACGTGGACCCTAAACCGTCCCCGTCCCCTAACCCTAACCCTAGCCCGAACCCTAACCCTAACCCTTCCCCGAAGCCTGACCCTCAGCCGTCCCCTAATCCTAACCCGTACGCTGACACTAACCCGCGCCCTCACACGTACGCTCCCCCTAGAGCGTTGTCGTACCCTCACCTGGACCCTAAACCGTCCCCGTCCCCTAACCCTAACCCTAGCCCGAACCCTAACCCTAACCCTTCCCCGAAGCCTGACCCTCAGCCGTCCCCTAATCCTAACCCGTACGCTGACACTAACCCGCGCCCTCACACGTACGCTCCCCCTAGAGCGTTGTCGTACCCTCACCTGGACCCTAAACCGTCCCCGTCCCCTAACCCTAACCCTAGCCCGAACCCTAACCCTAACCCTTCCCCGAAGCCTGACCCTCAGCCGTCCCCTAATCCTAACCCGTACGCTGACACTAACCCGCGCCCTCACACGTACGCTCCCCCTAGAGCGTTGTCGTACCCTCACCTGGACCCTAAACCGTCCCCGTCCCCGAACCCTAACCCTAGCCCGAAGCCTAACCCTAACCCTTCCCCGAAGCCTGACCCTCAGCCGTCCCCTAATCCTAACCCGTACGCTGACACTAACCCGCGCCCTCACACGTACGCTCCCACTAGAGCGTTGTCGTACCCTCACCTGGACCCTAAACCGTCCCCGTCCCCTAACCCTAACCCTAGCCCGAACCCTAACCCTAACCCTTCCCCGAAGCCTGACCCTCAGCCGTCCCCTAATCCTAACCCGTACGCTGACACTAACCCGCGCCCTCACACGTACGCTCCCCCTAGAGCGTTGTCGTACCCTCACCTGGACCCTAAACCATCCCCGTCCCCTAACCCTAACCCTAGCCCGAACCCTAACCCTAACCCTTCCCCGAAGCCTGACCCTCAGCCGTCCCCTAATCCTAACCCGTACGCTGACACTAACCCGCGCCCTCACACGTACGCTCCCCCTAGAGCGTTGTCGTACCCTCACCTGGACCCTAAACCGTCCCCGTCCCCTAACCCTAACCCTAGCCCGAAGCCTAACCCTAACCCTTCCCCGAAGCCTGACCCTCAGCCGTCCCCTAATCCTAACCCGTACGCTGACACTAACCCGCGCCCTCACACGTACGCTCCCCCTAGAGCGTTGTCGTACCCTCACCTGGACCCTAAACCGTCCCCGTCCCCTAACCCTAACCCTAGCCGAAACCCTAACCCTAACCCTTCCCCGAAGCCTGACCCTCAGCCGTCCCCTAATCCTAACCCGTACGCTGACACTAACCCGCGCCCTCACACGTACGCTCCCCCTAGAGCGTTGTCGTACCCTCACCTGGACCCTAAACCGTCCCCGTCCCCTAACCCTAACCCTGGCCCGAACCCTAACCCTAACCCTTCCCCGAAGCCTGACCCTCAGCCGTCCCCTAATCCTAACCCGTACGCTGACACTAACCCGCGCCCTCACACGTACGCTCCCCCTAGAGCGTTGTCGTACCCTCACCTGGACCCTAAACCGTCCCCGTCCCCTAACCCTAACCCTAGCCCGAACCCTAACCCTAACCCTTCCCTGAAGCCTGACCCTCAGCCGTCCCCTAATCCTAACCCGTACGCTGACACTAACCCGCGCCCTCACACGTACGCTCCCCCTAGAGCGTTGTCGTACCCTCACCTGGACCCTAAACCGTCCCCGTCCCCTAACCCTAACCCTAGCCCGAACCCTAACCCTAACCCTTCCCCGAAGCCTGACGCTCAGCCGTCCCCTAATCCTAACCCGTACGCTGACACTAACCGGCGGCCTCACACGTACGCTCCCCCTAGAGCGTTGTCGTACCCTCACCTGGACCCTAAACCGTCCCCGTCCCCTAACCCTAACCCTAGCCCGAACCCTAACCCTAACCCTTCCCCGAAGCCTAACCCTCAGCCGTCCCCTAATCCTAACCCGTACGCTGACACTAACCCGCGCCCTCACACGTACGCTCCCCGTAGAGCGTTGTCGTACCCTCACCTGGACCCTAAACCGTCCCCGTCCCCTAACCCTAACCCTAGCCCGAAGCCTAACCCTAACCCTTCCCCGAAGCCTGACCCTCAGCCGTCCGCTAATCCTAACCCGTACGCTGACACTAACCCGCGCCCTCACACGTACGCTCCCCCTAGAGCGTTGTCGTACCCTCACCTGGACCCTAAACCGTCCCCGTCCCCTAACCCTAACCCTAGCCCGAAGCCTAACCCTAACCCTTCCCCGAAGCCTGACTCTCAGCCGTCCCCTAATCCTAACCCGTACGCTGACACTAACCCGCGCCCTCACACGTACGCTCCCCCTAGAGCGTTGTCGTACCCTCACCTGGACCCTAAACTGTCCCCGTCCCCTAACCCTAACCCTAGCCCGAGGCCTAACCCTAACCCTTCCCCGAAGCCTGACCCTCAGCCGTCCCCTAATCCTAACCCGTACGCTGACACTAACCCGCGCCCTCACACGTACGCTCCCCCTAGAGCGTTGTCGTACCCTCACCTGGACCCTAAACCGTCCCCGTCCCCTAACCCTAACCCTAGCCCGAACCCTAACCCTAACACTTCCCCGAAGCCTGACCCTCAGCCGTCCCCTAATCCTAACCCGTACGCTGACACTAACCCGCGCCCACACACGTACGCTCCCCCTAGAGCGTTGTCGTACCCTCACCTGGACCCTAAACCGTCCCCGTCCCCTAACCCTAACCCTGGCCCGAACCCTAACCCTAACCCTTCCCCGAAGCCTGACCCTCAGCCGTCCCCTAATCCTAACCCGTACGCTGACACTAACCCGCGCCCTCACACGTACGCTCCCCCTAGAGCGTTGTCGTACCCTCACCTGGACCCTAAACCGTCCCCGTCCCCTAACCCTAACCCTAGCCCGAAGCCTAACCCTAACCCTTCCCCGAAGCCTGACCCTCAGCCGTCCCCTAATCCTAACCCGTACGCTGACACTAACCCGCGCCCTCACACGTACGCTCCCCCTAGAGCGTTGTCGTACCCTCACCTGGACCCTAAACCGTCCCCGTCCCCTAACCCTAACCCTAGCCCGAACCCTAACCCTAACCCTTCCCCGAAGCCTGACGCTCAGCCGTCCCCTAATCCTAACCCGTACGCTGACACTAACCGGCGGCCTCACACGTACGCTCCCCCTAGAGCGTTGTCGTACCCTCACCTGGACCCTAAACCGTCCCCGTCCCCTAACCCTAACCCTAGCCCGAACCCTAACCCTAACCGTTCCCCGAAGCCTAACCCTCAGCCGTCCCCTAATCCTAACCCGTACGCTGACACTATCCCGCGCCCTCACACGTACGCTCCCCGTAGAGCGTTGTCGTACCCTCACCTGGACCCTAAACCGTCCCCGTCCCCTAACCCTAACCCTAGCCCGAAGCCTAACCCTAACCCTTCCCCGAAGCCTGACACTCAGCCGTCCCCTAATCCTAACCCGTACGCTGACACTAACCCGCGCCCTCACACGTACGCTCCCCCTAGAGCGTTGTCGTACCCTCACCTGGACCCTAAACCGTCCCCGTCCCCTAACCCTAACCCTAGCCCGAAGCCTAACCCTAACCCTTCCCCGAAGCCTGACTCTCAGCCGTCCCCTAATCCTAACCCGTACGCTGACACTAACCCGCGCCCTCACACGTACGCTCCCCCTAGAGCGTTGTCGTACCCTCACCTGGACCCTAAACCGTCCCCGTCCCCTAACCCTAACCCTAGCCCGAGGCCTAACCCTAACCCTTCCCCGAAGCCTGACCCTCAGCCGTCCCCTAATCCTAACCCGTACGCTGACACTAACCCGCGCCCTCACACGTACGCTCCCCCTAGAGCGTTGTCGTACCCTCACCTGGACCCTAAACCGTCCCCGTCCCCTAACCCTAACCCTAGCCCGAACCCTAACCCTAACCCTTCCCCGAAGCCTGACCCTCAGCCGTCCCCTAATCCTAACCCGTACGCTGACACTAACCCGCGCCCTCACACGTACGCTCCCCCTAGAGCGTTGTCGTACCCTCACCTGGACCCTAAACCGTCCCCGTCCCCTAACCCTAACCCTAGCCCGAACCCTAACCCTAACCCTTCCCCGAAGCCTGACCCTCAGCCGTCCCCTAATCCTAACCCGTACGCTGACACTAACCCGCGCCCTCACACGTACGCTCCCCCTAGAGCGTTGTCGTACCCTCACCTGGACCCAAAACCGTCCCCGTCCCCGTCCCCTAACCCTAGCCGGAACCCTAACCCTAACCCTTCCCCGAAGCCTGACCCTCAGCCGTCCCCTAATTCTAACCCGTACGCTGACACTAACCCGCGCCCTCACACGTACGCTCCCCCTAGAGCGTTGTCGTACCCTCACCTGGACCCTGAACCGTCCCCGTCCCCTAACCCTAACCCTAGGCCGAACCCTAACCCTAACCCATCCCCGAAGCCTGACCCTCAGCCGTCCCCTAATCCTAACCCGTACGCTGACACTAACCCGCGCCCTCACACGTACGCTCCCCCTAGAGCGTTGTCGTACCCTCACCTGGACCCTGAACCTTCCCCGTCCCCTAACCCTAACCCTAGGCCGAACCCTAACCCTAACCCTTCCCCGAAGCCTGACCCTCAGCCGTCCCCTAATCCTAACCCGTACGCTGACACTAACCCGCGCCCTCACACGTACGCTCCCCCTAGAGCGTTGTCGTACCCTCACCTGGACCCTAAACCGTCCCCGTCCCCTAACCCTAACCCTAGCCCGAACCCTAACCCTAACCCTTCCCCGAAGCCTGACCCTCAGCCGTCCCCTAATCCTAACCCGTACGCTGACACTAACCCGCGCCCTCACACGTACGCTCCCCCTAGAGCGTTGTCGTACCCTCACCTGGATCCTAAACCGTCCCCGTCCCCTAACCCTAACCCTAGCCCGAACCCTAACCCTAACCCTTCCCCGAAGCCTGACCCTCAGCCGTCCCCTAATCCTAACCCGTACGCTGACACTAACCCGCGCCCTCACACGTACGCTCCCCCTAGAGCGTTGTCGTACCCTCACCTGGACCCTGAACCGTCCCCGTCCCCTAACCCTAACCCTAGCCCGAAGCCTAACCCTAACCCTTCCCCGAAGCCTGACCCTCAGCCGTCCCCTAATCCTAACCCGTACGCTGACACTAACCCGCGCCCTCACACGTACGCTCCCCCTAGAGCGTTGTCGTACCCTCACCTGGACCCTAAACCGTCCCCGTCCCCTAACCCTAACCCTAGCCCGAACCCTAACCCTAACCCTTCCCCGAAGCCTGACCCTCAGCCGTCCCCTAATCCTAACCCGTACGCTGACACTAACCCGCGCCCTCACACGTACGCTCCCCCTAGAGCGTTGTCGTACCCTCACCTGGACTCTAAACCGTCCCCGTCCCCTAACCCTAACCCTACCCCGAACCCTAACCCTAACCCTTCCCCGAAGCCTGACCCTCAGCCGTCCCCTAATCCTAACCCGTACGCTGACACTAACCCGCGCCCTCACACGTACGCTCCCCCTAGAGCGTTGTCGTACCCTCACCTGGACCCTAAACCGTCCCCGTCCCCTAACCCTAACCCTAGCCCGAACCCTAACCCTAACCCTTCCCCGAAGCCTGACCCTCAGCCGTCCCCTAATCCTAACCCGTACGCTGACACTAACCCGCGCCCTCACACGTACGCTCCCCCTAGAGCGTTGTCGTACCCTCACCTGGACCCTAAACCGTCCCCGTCCCCTAACCCTAACCCTAGCCCGAACCCTAACCCTAACCCTTCCCCGAAGCCTGACCCTCAGCCGTCCCCTAATCCTAACCCGTACGCTGACACTAACCCGCGCCCTCACATGTACGCTCCCCCTAGAGCGTTGTCGTACCCTCACCTGGACCCTAAACCGTCCCCGTCCCCTAACCCTAACCCTAGCCCGAACCCTAACCCTAACCCTTCCCCGAAGCCTGACCCTCAGCCGTCCCCTAATCCTAACCCGTACGCTGACACTAACCCGCGCCCTCACACGTACGCTCCCCCTAGAGCGTTGTCGTACCCTCACCTGGACCCTAAACCGTCCCCGTCCCCGAACCCTAACCCTAGCCCGAAGCCTAACCCTAACCCTTCCCCGAAGCCTGACCCTCAGCCGTCCCCTAATCCTAACCCGTACGCTGACACTAACCCGCGCCCTCACACGTACGCTCCCACTAGAGCGTTGTCGTACCCTCACCTGGACCCTAAACCGTCCCCGTCCCCTAACCCTAACCCTAGCCCGAACCCTAACCCTAACCCTTCCCCGAAGCCTGACCCTCAGCCGTCCCCTAATCCTAACCCGTACGCTGACACTAACCCGCGCCCTCACACGTACGCTCCCCCTAGAGCGTTGTCGTACCCTCACCTGGACCCTAAACCGTCCCCGTCCCCTAACCCTAACCCTAGCCCGAACCCTAACCCTAACCCTTCCCCGAAGCCTGACCCTCAGCCGTCCCCTAATCCTAACCCGTACGCTGACACTAACCCGCGCCCTCACACGTACGCTCCCCCTAGAGCGTTGTCGTACCCTCACCTGGACCCTAAACCATCCCCGTCCCCTAACCCTAACCCTAGCCCGAAGCCTAACCCTAACCCTTCCCCGAAGCCTGACCCTCAGCCGTCCCCTAATCCTAACCCGTACGCTGACACTAACCCGCGCCCTCACACGTACGCTCCCCCTAGAGCGTTGTCGTACCCTCACCTGGACCCTAAACCGTCCCCGTCCCCTAACCCTAACCCTAGCCCGAACCCTAACCCTAACCCTTCCCCGAAGCCTGACCCTCAGCCGTCCCCTAATCCTAACCCGTACGCTGACACTAACCCGCGCCCTCACACGTACGCTCCCCCTAGAGCGTTGTCGTACCCTCACCTGGACCCTAAACCGTCCCCGTCCCCGAACCCTAACCCTAGCCCGAAGCCTAACCCTAACCCTTCCCCGAAGCCTGACCCTCAGCCGTCCCCTAATCCTAACCCGTACGCTGACACTAACCCGCGCCCTCACACGTACGCTCCCACTAGAGCGTTGTCGTACCCTCACCTGGACCCTAAACCGTCCCCGTCCCCTAACCCTAACCCTAGCCCGAACCCTAACCCTAACCCTTCCCCGAAGCCTGACCCTCAGCCGTCCCCTAATCCTAACCCGTACGCTGACACTAACCCGCGCCCTCAAACGTACGCTCCCCCTAGAGCGTTGTCGTACCCTCACCTGGACCCTAAACCGTCCCCGTCCCGTAACCCTAACCCTAGCCCGAACCCTAACCCTAACCCTTCCCCGAAGCCTGACCCTCAGCCGTCCCCTAATCCTAACCCGTACGCTGACACTAACCCGCGCCCTCACACGTACGCTCCCCCTAGAGCGTTGTCGTACCCTCACCTGGACCCTAAACCGTCCCCGTCCCCTAACCCTAACCCTAGCCCGAAGCCTAACCCTAACCCTTCCCCGAAGCCTGACCCTCAGCCGTCCCCTAATCCTAACCCGTACGCTGACACTAACCCGCGCCCTCACACGTACGCTCCCCCTAGAGCGTTGTCGTACCCTCACCTGGACCCTAAACCGTCCCCGTCCCCTAACCCTAACCCTAGCCCAAACCCTAACCCTAACCCTTCCCCGAAGCCTGACCCTCAGCCGTCCCCTAATCCTAACCCGTACGCTGACACTAACCCGCGCCCTCACACGTACGCTCCCCCTAGAGCGTTGTCGTACCCTCACCTGGACCCTAAACCGTCCCCGTCCCCTAACCCTAACCCTGGCCAGAACCCTAACCCTAACCCTTCCCCGAAGCCTGACCCTCAGCCGTCCCCTAATACTAACCCGTACGCTGACACTAACCCGCGCCCTCACACGTACGCTCCCCCTAGAGCGTTGTCGTACCCTCACCTGGACCCTAAACCGTCCCCGTCCCCTAACCCTAACCCTAGCCCGAAACCTAACCCTAACCCTTCCCTGAAGCCTGACCCTCAGCCGTCCCCTAATCCTAACCCGTACGCTGACACTAACCCGCGCCCTCACACGTACGCTCCCCCTAGAGCGTTGTCGTACCCTCACCTGGACCCTAAACCGTCCCCGTCCCCTAACCCTAACCCTAGCCCGAACCCTAACCCTAACCCTTCCCCGAAGCCTGACGCTCAGCCGTCCCCTAATCCTAACCCGTACGCTGACACTAACCGGCGGCCTCACACGTACGCTCCCCCTAGAGCGTTGTCGTACCCTCACCTGGACCCTAAACCGTCCCCGTCCCCTAACCCTAACCCTAGCCCGAACCCTAACCCTAACCCTTCCCCGAAGCCTAACCCTCAGCCGTCCCCTAATCCTAACCCGTACGCTGACACTAACCCGCGCCCTCACACGTACGCTCCCCGTAGAGCGTTGTCGTACCCTCACCTGGACCCTAAACCGTCCCCGTCCCCTAACCCTAACCCTAGCCCGAAGCCTAACCCTAACACTTCCCCGAAGCCTGACCCTCAGCCGTCCGCTAATCCTAACCCGTACGCTGACACTAACCCGCGCCCTCACACGTACGCTCCCCCTAGAGCGTTGTCGTACCCTCACCTGGACCCTAAACCGTCCCCGTCCCCTAACCCTAACCCTAGCCCGAAGCCTAACCCTAACCCTTCCCCGAAGCCTGACTCTCAGCCGTCCCCTAATCCTAACCCGTACGCTGACAATAACCCGCGCCCTCACACGTACGCTCCCCCTAGAGCGTTGTCGTACCCTCACCTGGACCCTAAACTGTACCCGTCCCCTAACCCTAACCCTAGCCCGAGGCCTAACCCTAACCCTTCCCCGAAGCCTGACCCTCAGCCGTCCCCTAATCCTAACCCGTACGCTGACACTAACCCGCGCCCTCACACGTACGCTCCCCCTAGAGCGTTGTCGTACCCTCACCTGGACCCTAAACCGTCCCCGTCCCCTAACCCTAACCCTAGCCCGAACCCTAACCCTAACCCTTCCCCGAAGCCTGACCCTCAGCCGTCCCCTAATCCTAACCCGTACGCTGACACTAACCCGCGCTCTCACACGTACGCTCCCCCTAGAGCGTTGTCGTACCCTCACCTGGACCCTAAACCGTCCCCGTCCCCTAACCCTAACCCTAGCCCGAACCCTAACCCTAACCCTTCCCCGAAGCCTGACCCTCAGCCGTCCCCTAATCCTAACCCGTACGCTGACACTAACCCGCGCCCTCACACGTACGCTCCCCCTAGAGCGTTGTCGTACCCTCACCTGGACCCTAAACCGTCCCCGTCCCCGTCCCCTAACCCTAGCCCGAACCCTAACCCTAACCCTTCCCCGAAGCCTGACCCTCAGCCGTCCCCTAATTCTAACCCGTACGCTGACACTAACCCGCGCCCTCACACGTACGCTCCCCCTAGAGCGTTGTCGTACCCTCACCTGGACCCTAAACCGTCCCCGTCCCCTAACCCTAACCCTAGCCCGAAACCTAACCCTAACCCTTCCCCGAAGCCGAACCCTCAGCCGTCCCCTAATCCTAACCCGTACGCTGACACTAACCCGCGCCCTCACACGTACGCTCCCCGTAGAGCGTTGTCGTACCCTCACCTGGACCCTAAACCGTCCCCGTCCCCTAACCCTAACCCTAGCCCGAAGCCTAACCCTAACACTTCCCCGAAGCCTGACCCTCAGCCGTCCCCTAATCCTAACCCGTACGCTGACACTAACCCGCGCCCTCACACGTACGCTCCCCCTAGAGCGTTGTCGTACCCTCACCTGGACCCTAAACCGTCCCCGTCCCCTAACCCTAACCCTAGCCTGAAGCCTAACCCTAACCCTTCCCCGAAGCCTGACCCTCAGCCGTCCCCTAATCCTAACCCGTACGCTGACACTAACCCGCGCCCTCACACGTACGCTCCCCCTAGAGCGTTGTCATACCCTCACCTGGACCCTAAACCGTCCCCGTCCCCTAACCCTAACCCTAGTCCAAATCCTAACCCTAACCCTTCCCCGAAGCCTGACCCTCAGCCGTCCCCTAATCCTAACCCGTACGCTGACACTAACCCGCGCCCTCACACGTACGCTCCCCCTAGAGCGTTGTCGTACCCTCACCTGGACCCTAAACCGTCCCCGTCCCCTAACCCTAACCCTGGCCCGAACCCTAACCCTAACCCTTCCCCGAAGCCTGACCCTCAGCCGTCCCCTAATCCTAACCCGTACGCTGACACTAACCCGCGCCCTCACACGTACGCTCCCCCTAGAGCGTTGTCGTACCCTCACCTGGACCCTAAACCGTCCCCGTCCCCTAACCCTAACCCTAGCCCGAAGCCTAACCCTAACCCTTCCCCGAAGCCTGACCCTCAGCCGTCCCCTAATCCTAACCCGTACGCTGACACTAACCCGCGCCCTCACACGTACGCTCCCCCTAGAGCGTTGTCGTACCCTCACCTGGACCCTAAACCGTCCCCGTCCCCTAACCATAACCCTAGCCCGAACCCTAACCCTAACCCTTCCCCGAAGCCTGACGCTCAGCCGTCCCCTAATCCTAACCCGTACGCTGACACTAACCGGCGGCCTCACACGTACGCTCCCCCTAGAGCGTTGTCGTACCCTCACCTGGACCCTAAACCGTCCCCGTCCCCTAACCCTAACCCTAGCCCGAACCCTAACCCTAACCGTTCCCCGAAGCCTAACCCTCAGCCGTCCCCTAATCCTAACCCGTACGCTGATACTATCCCGCGCCCTCACACGTACGCTCCCCGTAGAGCGTTGTCGTACCCTCACCTGGACCCTAAACCGTCCCCGTCCCCTAACCCTAACCCTAGCCCGAAGCCTAACCCTAACCCTTCCCCGAAGCCTGACCCTCAGCCGTCCCCTAATCCTAACCCGTACGCTGACACTAACCCGCGCCCTCACACGTACGCTCCCCCTAGAGCGTTGTCGTACCCTCACCTGGACCCTAAACCGTCCCCGTCCCCTAACCCTAACCCTAGCCCGAAGCCTAACCCTAACCCTTCCCCGAAGCCTGACTCTCAGCCGTCCCCTAATCCTAACCCGTACGCTGACACTAACCCGCGCCCTCACACGTACGCTTCCCCTAGAGCGTTGTCGTACCCTCACCTGGACCCTAAACCGTCCCCGTCCCCTAACCCTAACCCTAGCCCGAGGCCTAACCCTAACCCTTCCCCGAAGCCTGACCCTCAGCCGTCCCCTAATCCTAACCCGTACGCTGACACTAACCCGCGCCCTCACACGTACGCTCCCCCTAGAGCGTTGTCGTACCCTCACCTGGACCCTAAACCGTCCCCGTCCCCTAACCCTAACCCTAGCCCGAACCGTAACCCTAACCCTTCCCCGAAGCCTGACCCTCAGCCGTCCCCTAATCCTAACCCGTACGCTGACACTAACCCGCGCCCTCACACGTACGCTCCCCCTAGAGCGTTGTCGTACCCTCACCTGGACCCTAAACCGTCCCCGTCCCCTAACCCTAACCCTAGCCCGAACCCTAACCCTAACCCTTCCCCGAAGCCTGACCCTCAGCCGTCCCCTAATCCTAACCCGTACGCTGACACTAACCCGCGCCCTCACACGTACGCTCCCCCTAGAGCGTTGTCGTACCCTCACCTGGACCCTAAACCGTCCCCGTCCCCGTCCCCTAACCCTAGCCGGAACCCTAACCCTAACCCTTCCCCGAAGCCTGACCCTCAGCCGTCCCCTAATTCTAACCCGTACGCTGACACTAACCCGCGCCCTCACACGTACGCTCCCCCTAGAGCGTTGTCGTACCCTCACCTGGACCCTGAACCGTCCCCGTCCCCTAACCCTAACCCTAGGCCGAACCCTAACCCTAACCCATCCCCGAAGCCTGACCCTCAGCCGTCCCCTAATCCTAACCCGTACGCTGACACTAACCCGCGCCCTCACACGTACGCTCCCCCTAGAGCGTTGTCGTACCCTCACCTGGACCCTGAACCGTCCCCGTCCCCTAACCCTAACCCTAGCCCGAAGCCTAACCCTAACCCTTCCCCGAAGCCTGACGCTCAGCCGTCCCCTAATCCTAACCCGTACGCTGACACTAACCGGCGGCCTCACACGTACGCTCCCCCTAGAGCGTTGTCGTACCCTCACCTGGACCCTAAACCGTCCCCGTCCCATAACACTAACCCTAGCCCGAACCCTAACCCTAACCCTTCCCCGAAGCCTGACCCTCAGCCGTCCCCTAATCCTAACCCGTACGCTGACACTAACCCGCGCCCTCACACGTACGCTCCCCCTAGAGCGTTGTCGTACCCTCACCTGGATCCTAAACCGTCCCCGTCCCCTAACCCTAACCCTAGCCCGAACCCTAACCCTAACCCTTCCCCGAAGCCTGACCCTCAGCCGTCCCCTAATCCTAACCCGTACGCTGACACTAACCCACGCCCTCACACGTACGCTCCCCCTAGAGCGTTGTCGTACCCTCACCTGGACCCTAAACCGTCCCCGTCTCCTAACCCTAACCCTAGGCCGAAGCCTAACCCTAACCCTTCCCCGAAGCCTGACCCTCAGCCGTCCCCTAATCCTAACCCGTACGCTGACACTAACCCGCGCCCTCACACGTACGCTCCTCCTAGAGCGTTGTCGTACCCTCACCTGGACCCTAAACCGTCCCCGTCCCCTAACCCTAACCCTAGCCCAAACCCTAACCCTAACCCTTCCCCGAAGCCTGACCCTCAGCCGTCCCCTAATCCTAACCCGTACGCTGACACTAACCCGCGCCCTCACACGTACGCTCCCCCTAGAGCGTTGTCGTACCCTCACCTGGACCCTAAACCGTCCCCGTCCCCTAACCCTAACCCTGGCCCGAACCCTAACCCTAACACTTCCCCGAAGCCTGACCCTCAGCCGTCCCCTAATCCTAACCCGTACGCTGACACTAACCCGCGCCCTCACACGTACGCTCCCCCTAGAGCGTTGTCGTACCCTCACCTGGACCCTGAACCGTCCCCGTCCCCTAACCCTAACCCTAGCCCGAACCCTAACCCTAACCCTTCCCCGAAGCCTGACCCTCAGCCGTCCCCTAATTCTAACCCGTACGCTGACACTAACCCGCGCCCTCACACGTACGCTCCCCCTAGAGCGTTGTCGTACCCTCACCTGGACCCTAAACCGTCCCCGTCCCCTAACCCTAACCCTAGCCCGAAACCTAACCCTAACCCTTCCCCGAAGCCGAACCCTCAGCCGTCCCCTAATCCTAACCCGTACGCTGACACTAACCCGCGCCCTCACACGTACGCTCCCCGTAGAGCGTTGTCGTACCCTCACCTGGACCCTAAACCGTCCCCGTCCCCTAACCCTAACCCTAGCCCGAAGCCTAACCCTAACCCTTCCCCGAAGCCTGACCCTCAGCCGTCCCCTAATCCTAACCCGTACGCTGACACTAACCCGCGCCCTCACACGTACGCTCCCCCTAGAGCGTTGTCGTACCCTCACCTGGACCCTAAACCGTCCCCGTCCCCTAACCCTAACCCTAGCCTGAAGCCTAACCCTAACCCTTCCCCGAAGCCTGACCCTCAGCCGTCCCCTAATCCTAACCCGTACGCTGACACTAACCCGCGCCCTCACACGTACGCTCCCCCTAGAGCGTTGTCGTACCCTCACCTGGACCCTAAACCGTCCCCGTCCCCTAACCCTAACCCTAGTCCAAATCCTAACCCTAACCCTTCCCCGAAGCCTGACCCTCAGCCGTCCCCTAATCCTAACCCGTACGCTGACACTAACCCGCGCCCTCACACGTACGCTCCCCCTAGAGCGTTGTCGTACCCTCACCTGGACCCTAAACCGTCCCCGTCCCCTAACCCTAACCCTGGCCCGAACCCTAACCCTAACCCTTCCCCGAAGCCTGACCCTCAGCCGTCCCCTAATCCTAACCCGTACGCTGACACTAACCCGCGCCCTCACACGTACGCTCCCCCTAGAGCGTTGTCGTACCCTCACCTGGACCCTAAACCGTCCCCGTCCCCTAACCCTAACCCTAGCCCGAAGCCTAACCCTAACCCTTCCCCGAAGCCTGACCCTCAGCCGTCCCCTAATCCTAACCCGTACGCTGACACTAACCCGCGCCCTCACACGTACGCTCCCCCTAGAGCGTTGTCGTACCCTCACCTGGACCCTAAACCGTCCCCGTCCCCTAACCCTAACCCTAGCCCGAACCCTAACCCTAACCCTTCCCCGAAGCCTGACGCTCAGCCGTCCCCTAATCCTAACCCGTACGCTGACACTAACCGGCGGCCTCACACGTACGCTCCCCCTAGAGCGTTGTCGTACCCTCACCTGGACCCTAAACCGTCCCCGTCCCCTAACCCTAACCCTAGCCCGAACCCTAACCCTAACCGTTCCCCGAAGCCTAACCCTCAGCCGTCCCCTAATCCTAACCCGTACGCTGACACTATCCCGCGCCCTCACACGTACGCTCCCCGTAGAGCGTTGTCGTACCCTCACCTGGACCCTAAACCGTCCCCGTCCCCTAACCCTAACCCTAGCCCGAAGCCTAACCCTAACCCTTCCCCGAAGCCTGACCCTCAGCCGTCCCCTAATCCTAACCCGTACGCTGACACTAACCCGCGCCCTCACACGTACGCTCCCCCTAGAGCGTTGTCGTACCCTCACCTGGACCCTAAACCGTCCCCGTCCCCTAACCCTAACCCTAGCCCGAAGCCTAACCCTAACCCTTCCCCGAAGCCTGACTCTCAGCCGTCCCCTAATCCTAACCCGTACGCTGACACTAACCCGCGCCCTCACACGTACGCTCCCCCTAGAGCGTTGTCGTACCCTCACCTGGACCCTAAACCGTCCCCGTCCCCTAACCCTAACCCTAGCCCGAGGCCTAACCCTAACCCTTCCCCGAAGCCTGACCCTAAGCCGTCCCCTAATCCTAACCCGTACGCTGACACTAACCCGCGCCCTCACACGTACGCTCCCCCTAGAGCGTTGTCGTACCCTCACCTGGACCCTAAACCGTCCCCGTCCCCTAACCCTAACCCTAGCCCGAACCCTAACCCTAACCCTTCCCCGAAGCCTGACCCTCAGCCGTCCCCTAATCCTAACCCGTACGCTGACACTAACCCGCGCCCTCACACGTACGCTCCCCCTAGAGCGTTGTCGTACCCTCACCTGGACCCTAAACCGTCCCCGTCCCCTAACCCTAACCCTAGCCCGAACCCTAACCCTAACCCTTCCCCGAAGCCTGACCCTCAGCCGTCCCCTAATCCTAACCCGTACGCTGACACTAACCCGCGCCCTCACACGTACGCTCCCCCTAGAGCGTTGTCGTACCCTCACCTGGACCCTAAACCGTCCCCGTCCCCGTCCCCTAACCCTAGCCGGAACCCTAACCCTAACCCTTCCCCGAAGCCTGACCCTCAGCCGTCCCCTAATTCTAACCCGTACGCTGACACTAACCCGCGCCCTCACACGTACGCTCCCCCTAGAGCGTTGTCGTACCCTCACCTGGACCCTGAACCGTCCCCGTCCCCTAACCCTAACCCTAGGCCGAACCCTAACCCTAACCCATCCCCGAAGCCTGACCCTCAGCCGTCCCCTAATCCTAACCCGTACGCTGACACTAACCCGCGCCCTCACACGTACGCTCCCCCTAGAGCGTTGTCGTACCCTCACCTGGACCCTGAACCTTCCCCGTCCCCTAACCCTAACCCTAGCCCGAAGCCTAACCCTAACCCTTCCCCGAAGCCTGACGCTCAGCCGTCCCCTAATCCTAACCCGTACGCTGACACTAACCGGCGGCCTCACACGTACGCTCCCCCTAGAGCGTTGTCGTACCCTCACCTGGACCCTAAACCGTCCCCGTCCCCTAACCCTAACCCTAGCCCGAACCCTAACCCTAACCCTTCCCCGAAGCCTGACCCTCAGCCGTCCCCTAATCCTAACCCGTACGCTGACACTAACCCGCGCCCTCACACGTACGCTCCCCCTAGAGCGTTGTCGTACCCTCACCTGGATCCTAAACCGTCCCCGTCCCCTAACCCTAACCCTAGCCCGAACCCTAACCCTAACCCTTCCGCGAAGCCTGACCCTCAGCCGTCCCCTAATCCTAACCCGTACGCTGACACTAACCCACGCCCTCACACGTACGCTCCCCCTAGAGCGTTGTCGTACCCTCACCTGGACCCTAAACCGTCCCCGTCTCCTAACCCTAACCCTAGGCCGAAGCCTAACCCTAACCCTTCCCCGAAGCCTGACCCTCAGCCGTCCCCTAATCCTAACCCGTACGCTGACACTAACCCGCGCCCTCACACGTACGCTCCCCCTAGAGCGTTGTCGTACCCTCACCTGGACCCTAAACCGTCCCCGTCCCCTAACCCTAACCCTAGCCCAAACCCTAACCCTAACCCTTCCCCGAAGCCTGACCCTCAGCCGTCCCCTAATCCTAACCCGTACGCTGACACTAACCCGCGCCCTCACACGTACGCTCCCCCTAGAGCGTTGTCGTACCCTCACCTGGACCCTAAACCGTCCCCGTCCCCTAACCCTAACCCTGGCCCGAACCCTAACCCTAACCCTTCCCCGAAGCCTGACCCTCAGCCGTCCCCTAATCCTAACCCGTACGCTGACACTAACCCGCGCCCTCACACGTACGCTCCCCCTAGAGCGTTGTCGTACCCTCACCTGGACCCTGAACCGTCCCCGTCCCCTAACCCTAACCGTAGGCCGAAGCCTAACCCTAACCCTTCCCCGAAGCCTGACCCTCAGCCGTCCCCTAATCCTAACCCGTACGCTGACACTAACCCGCGCCCTCACACGTACGCTCCCCCTAGAGCGTTGTCCTACTCTCACCTGGACCCTGAACCGTCCCCGTCCCCTAACCCTAACCCTAGGCCAAAGCCTAACCCTAACCCTTCCCCGAAGCCTGACCCTCAGCCGTCCCCTAATCCTAACCAGTACGCTGACACTAACCCGCGCCCTCACACGTACGCTCCCCCTAGAGCGTTGTCGTACCCTCACCTGGACCCTAAACCGTCCCCGTCCCCTAACCCTAAGCCTAGCCCGAACCCTAACCCTAAACCTTCCCCGAAGCCTGACCCTCAGCCGTCCCCTAATCCTAACCCGTACGCTGACACTAACCCGCGCCCTCACACGTACGCTCCCCCTAGAGCGTTGTCGTACCCTCACCTGGACCCTAAACCGTCCCCGTCCCCTAACCCTAAGCCTAGCCCGAACCCTAACCCTAAACCTTCCCCGAAGCCTGACCCTCAGCCGTCCCCTAATCCTAACCCGTACGCTGACACTAACCCGCGCCCTCACACGTACGCTCCCCCTAGAGCGTTGTCGTACCCTCACCTGGACCCTAAACCGTCCCCGTCCCCTAACCCTAACCCTACCCCGAACCCTAACCCTAACCCTTCCCCGAAGCCTGACCCTCAGCCGTCCCCTAATCCTAACCCGTACGCTGACACTAACCCGCGCCCTCACACGTACGCTCCCCCTAGAGCGTTGTCGTACCCTCACCTGGACCCTAAACCGTCCCCGTCCCCTAACCCTAACCCTAGCCCGAACCCTAACCCTAACCCTTCCCCGAAGCCTGACCCTCAGCCGTCCCCTAATCCTAACCCGTACGCTGACACTAACCCGCGCCCTCACACGTACGCTCCCCCTAGAGCGTTGTCGTACCCTCACCTGGACCCTAAACCGTCCCCGTCCCCTAACCCTAACCCTAGCCCGAACCCTAACCCTAACCCTTCCCCGAAGCCTGACCCTCAGCCGTCCCCTAATCCTAACCCGTACGCTGACACTAACCCGCGCCCTCACACGTACGCTCCCCCTAGAGCGTTGTCGTACCCTCACCTGGACCCTAAACCGTCCCCGTCCCCTAACCCTAACCCTAGCCCGAAGCCTAACCCTAACCCTTCCCCGAAGCCTGACCCTCAGCCGTCCCCTAATCCTAACCCGTACGCTGACACTAACCCGCGCCCTCACACGTACGCTCCCCCTAGAGCGTTGTCGTACCCTCACCTGGACCCTAAACCGTCCCCGTCCCCTAACCCTAACCCTAGCCCGAACCCTAACCCTAACACTTCCCCGAAGCCTGACCCTCAGCCGTCCCCTAATCCTAACCCGTACGCTGACACTAACCCGCGCCCTCACACGTACGCTCCCCCTAGAGCGTTGTCGTACCCTCACCTGGACCCTAAACCGTCCCCGTCCCCTAACCCTAACCCTAGCCCGAACCCTAACCCTAACACTTCCCCGAAGCGTGACCCTCAGCCATCCCCTAATCCTAACCCGTACGCTGACACTAACCCGCGCCCTCACACGTACGCTCCCCCTAGAGCGTTGTCGTACCCTCACCTGGACCCTAAACCGTCCCCGTCCCCTAACCCTAACCCTAGCCCGAACCCTAACCCTAACCCTTCCCCGAAGCCTGACCCTCAGCCGTCCCCTAATCCTAACCCGTACGCTGACACTAACCCGCGCCCTCACACGTACGCTCCCCCTAGAGCGTTGTCGTACCCTCACCTGGACCCTAAACCGTCCCCGTCCCCTAACCCTAACCCTAGCCCGAAGCCTAACCCTAACCCTTCCCCGAAGCCTGACCCTCAGCCGTCCCCTAATCCTAACCCGTACGCTGACACTAACCCGCGCCCTCACACGTACGCTCCCCCTAGAGCGTTGTCGTACCCTCACCTGGACCCTAAACCGTCCCCGTCCCCTAACCCTAACCCTAGCCCAAACCCTAACCCTAACCCTTCCCCGAAGCCTGACCCTCAGCCGTCCCCTAATCCTAACCCGTACGCTGACACTAACCCGCGCCCTCACACGTACGCTCCACCTAGAGCGTTGTCGTACCCTCACCTGGACCCTAAACCGTCCCCGTCCCCTAACCCTAACCCTGGCCCGAACCCTAACCCTAACCCTTCCCCGAAGCCTGACCCTCAGCCGTCCCCTAATCCTAACCCGTACGCTGACACTAACCCGCGCCCTCACACGTACGCTCCCCCTAGAGCGTTGTCGTACCCTCACCTGGACCCTAAACCGTCCCCGTCCCCTAACCCTAACCCTAGCCCGAAGCCTAACCCTAAGCCTTCCCCGAAGCCTGACCCTCAGCCGTCCCCTAATCCTAACCCGTACGCTGACACTAACCCGCGCCCTCACACGTACGCTCCCCCTAGAGCGTTGTCGTACCCTCACCTGGACCCTAAACCGTCCCCGTCCCCTAACCCTAACCCTAGCCCGAACCCTAACCCTAACCCTTCCCCGAAGCCTGACGCTCAGCCGTCCCCTAATCCTAACCCGTACGCTGACACTAACCGGCGGCCTCACACGTACGCTCCCCCTAGAGCGTTGTCGTACCCTCACCTGGACCCTAAACCGTCCCCGTCCCCTAACCCTAACCCTAGCCCGAACCCTAACCCTAACCCTTCCCCGAAGCCTAACCCTCAGCCGTCCCCTAATCCTAACCCGTACGCTGACACTAACCCGCGCCCTCACACGTACGCTCCCCGTAGAGCGTTGTCGTACCCTCACCTGGACCCTAAACCGTCCCCGTCCCCTAATCCTAACCCTAGCCCGAAGCCTAACCCTAACCCTTCCCCGAAGCCTGACCCTCAGCCGTCCCCTAATCCTAACCCGTACGCTGACACTAACCCGCGCCCTCACACGTACGCTCCCCCTAGAGCGTTGTCGTACCCTCACCTGGACCCTGAACCGTCCCCGTCCCCTAACCCTAACCCTAGCCCGAACCCTAACCCTAACCCTTCCCCGAAGGCTGACCCTCAGCCGTCCCCTAATCCTAACCCGTACGCTGACACTAACCCGCGCCCTCACACGTACGCTCCCCCTAGAGCGTTGTCGTACCCTCACCTGGACCCTGAACCGTCCCCGTCCCCTAACCCTAACCCTAGGCCGAAGCCTAATCCTAACCCTTCCCCGAAGCCTGACCCTCAGCCGTCCACCAATCCTAACCCGTACGCTGACACTAACCCGCGCCCTCACACGTACGCTCCCCCTAGAGCGTTGTCGTACCCTCACCTGGACCCTGAACCGTCCCCGTCCCCTAACCCTAACCCTAGGCCGAAGCCTAACCCTAACCCTTCCCCGAAGCCTGACCCTCAGCCGTCCCCTAATCCTAACCCGTACGCTGACACTAACCCGCGCCCTCACACGTACGCTCCCCCTAGAGCGTTGTCGTACCCTCACCTGGACCCTGAACCGTCCCCGTCCCCTAACCCTAACCCTAGGCCGAAGCCTAACCCTAACACTTCCCCGAAGCCTGACCCTCAGCCGTCCCCTAATCCTAACCCGTACGCTGACACTAACCCGCGCCCTCACACGTACGCTCCCCCTAGAGCGTTGTCGTACCCTCACCTGGACCCTGAACCGTCCCCGTCCCCTAACCCTAACCCTAGGCCGAAGCCTAACCCTAACCCTTCCCCGAAGCCTGACCCTCAGCCGTCCCCTAATCCTAACCCGTACGCTGACACTAACCCGCGCCCTCACACGTACGCTCCCCCTAGAGCGTTGTCGTACCCTCACCTGGACCCTGAACCGTCCCCGTCCCCTAACCCTAACCCTAGCCCGAACCCTAACCCTAACCCTTCCCCGAAGCCTGACGCTCAGCCGTCCCCTAATCCTAACCCGTACGCTGACACTAACCGGCGGCCTCACACGTACGCTCCCCCTAGAGCGTTGTCGTACCCTCACCTGGACCCTAAACCGTCCCCGTCCCCTAACCCTAACCCTAGCCCGAACCCTAACCCTAACCCTTCCCCGAAGCCTAACCCTCAGCCGTCCCCTAATCCTAACCCGTACGCTGACACTAACCCGCGCCCTCACACGTACGCTCCCCGTAGAGCGTTGTCGTACCCTCACCTGGACCCTAAACCGTCCCCGTCCCCTAACCCTAACCCTAGCCCGAAGCCTAACCCTAACCCTTCCCCGAAGCCTGACCCTCAGCCGTCCCCTAATCCTAACCCGTACGCTGACACTAACCCGCGCCCTCACACGTACGCTCCCCCTAGAGCGTTGTCGTACCCTCACCTGGACCCTAAACCGTCCCCGTCCCCTAACCCTAACCCTAGCCCGAAGCCTAACCCTAACCCTTCCCCGAAGCCTGACTCTCAGCCGTCCCCTAATCCTAACCCGTACGCTGACACTAACCCGCGACCTCACACGTACGCTCCCCCTAGAGCGTTGTCGTACCCTCACCTGGACCCTAAACCGTCCCCGTCCCCTAACCCTAACCCTAGCCCGAGGCCTAACCCTAACACTTCCCCGAAGCCTGACCCTCAGCCGTCCCCTAATCCTAACCCGTACGCTGACACTAACCCGCGCCCTCACACGTACGCTCCCCCTAGAGCGTTGTCGTACCCTCACCTGGACCCTAAACCGTCCCCGTCCCCTAACCCTAACCCTAGCCCGAACCCTAACCCTAACCCTTCCCCGAAGCCTGACCCTCAGCCGTCCCCTAATCCTAACCCGTACGCTGACACTAACCCGCGCCCTCACACGTACGCTCCCCCTAGAGCGTTGTCGTACCCTCACCTGGACCCTAAACCGTCCCCGTCCCCTAACCCTAACCCTAGGCCGAAGCCTAACCCTAACCCTTCCCCGAAGCCTGACCCTCAGCCGTCCCCTAATCCTAACCCGTACGCTGACACTAACCCGCGCCCTCACACGTACGCTCCCCCTAGAGCGTTGTCGTACCCTCACCTGGACCCTGAACCGTCCCCGTCCCCTAACCCTAACCTTAGCCCGAACCCTAACCCTAACCCTTCCCCGAAGCCTGACCCTCAGCCGTCCCCTAATCCTAACCCGTACGCTGACACTAACCTGCGCCCTCACACGTACGCTCCCCCTAGAGCGTTGTCGTACCCTCACCTGGACCCTGAACCGTCCCCGTCCCCTAACCCTAACCCTAGCCCGAAGCCTAACCCTAACCCTTCCCCGAAGCCTGACCCTCAGCCGTCCCCTAATCCTAACCCGTACGCTGACACTAACCCGCGCCCTCACACGTACGCTCCCCCTAGAGCGTTGTCGTACCCTCACCTGGACCCTAAACCGTCCCCGTCCCCTAACCCTAACCCTAGCCCGAAGCCTAACCCTAACCCTTCCCCGAAGCCTGACCCTCAGCCGTCCCCTATTCCTAACCCGTACGCTGACACTAACCCGCGCCCTCACACGTACGCTCCCCCTAGAGCGTTGTCGTACCCTCACCTGGACCCTGAACCGTCCCCGTCCCCTAACCCTAACCCTAGCCCGAACCCTAACCCTAACCCTTCCCCGAAGCCTGACCCACAGCCGTCCCCTAATCCTAACCCGTACGCTGACACTAACCCGCGCCCTCACACGTACGCTCCCCCTAGAGCGTTGTCGTACCCTCACCTGGACCCTAAACCGTCCCCGTCCCTTAACCCTAACCCTAGCCCGAACCCTAACCCTAACCCTTCCCCGAAGCCTGACCCTCAGCCGTCCCCTAATCCTAACCCGTACGCTGACACTAACCCGCGCCCTCACTCGTACGCTCCCCCTAGAGCGTTGTCCTACCCTCACCTGGACCCTAAACCGTCCCCGTCCCCTAACCCTAACCCTAGCCCGAACCCTAACCCTAACCCTTCCCCGAAGCCTGACCCTCAGCCGTCCCCTAATCCTAACCCGTACGCTGACACTAACCCGCGCCCTCACACCTACGCTCCCCCTAGAGCGTTGTCGTACCCTCACCTGGACCCTAAACCGTCCCCGTCCCCTAACCCTAACCCTAGCCCGAACCCTAACCCTAACCCTTCCCCAAAGCCTGACCCTCAGCCGTCCCCTAATCCTAACCCGTACGCTGACACTAACCCGCGCCCTCACACGTACGCTCCCCCTAGAGCTTTGTCGTACCCTCACCTGGACCCTAAACCGTCCCCGTCCCCTAACCCTAACCCTAGCCCGAACCCTAACCCTAACCCTTCCCCGAAGCCTGACCCTCAGCCGTCCCCTAATCCTAACCCGTACGCTGACACTAACCCGCGCCCTCACACGTACGCTCCCCCTAGAGCGTTGTCGTACCCTCACCTGGACCCTAAACCGTCCCCGTCCCCTAACCCTAACCCTAGCCCGAACCCTAACCCTAACCCTTCCCCGAAGCCTGACCCTCAGCCGTCCCCTAATCCTAACCCGAACGCTGACACTAACCCGCGCCCTCACACGTACGCTCCCCCTAGAGCGTTGTCGTACCCTCACCTGGACCCTGAACCGTCCCCGTCCCCAACCCTAACCCTAGGCCGAACCCTAACCCTAACCCTTCCCCGAAGCCTGACCCTCAGCCGTCCCCTAATCCTAACCCGTACGCTGACACTAACCCGCGCCCTCACACGTACGCTCCCCCTAGAGCGTTGTCGTACCCTCACCTGGACCCTGAACCGTCCCCGTCCCCTAACCCTAACCCTAGCCCGAACCCTAACCCTAACCCTTCCCCGAAGGCTGACCCTCAGCCGTCCCCTAATCCTAACCCGTACGCTGACACTAACCCGCGCCCTCACACGTACGCTCCCCCTAGAGCGTTGTCGTACCCTCACCTGGACCCTGAACCGTCCCCGTCCCCTAACCCTAACCCTAGGCCGAAGCCTAATCCTAACCCTTCCCCGAAGCCTGACCCTCAGCCGTCCCCTAATCCTAACCCGTACGCTGACACTAACCCGCGCCCTCACACGTACGCTCCCCCTAGAGCGTTGTCGTACCCTCACCTGGACCCTGAACCGTCCCCGTCCCCTAACCCTAACCCTAGGCCGAAGCCTAACCCTAACCCTTCCCCGAAGCCTGACCCTCAGCCGTCCCCTAATCCTAACCCGTACGCTGACACTAACCCGCGCCCTCACACGTACGCTCCCCCTAGAGCGTTGTCGTACCCTCACCTGGACCCTAAACCGTCCCCGTCCCCTAACCCTAACCCTAGCCCGAAGCCTAACCCTAACCCTTCCCCGAAGCCTGACTCTCAGCCGTCCCCTAATCCTAACCCGTACGCTGACACTAACCCGCGCCCTCACACGTACGCTCCCCCTAGAGCGTTGTCGTACCCTCACCTGGACCCTAAACCGTCCCCGTCCCCTAACCCTAACCCTAGCCCGAGGCCTAACCCTAACCCTTCCCCGAAGCCTGACCCTCAGCCGTCCCCTAATCCTAACCCGTACGCTGACACTAACCCGCGCCCTCACACGTACGCTCCCCCTAGAGCGTTGTCGTACCCTCACCTGGACCCTAAACCGTCCCCGTCCCCTAACCCTAACCCTAGCCCGAACCCTAACCCTAACCCTTCCCCGAAGCCTGACCCTCAGCCGTCCCCTAATCGTAACCCGTACGCTGACACTAACACGCGCCCTCACACGTACGCTCCCCCTAGAGCGTTGTCGTACCCTCACCTGGACCCTAAACCGTCCCCGTCCCCTAACCCTAACCCTAGCCCGAAGCCTAACCCTAACCCTTCCCCGAAGCCTGACCCTCAGCCGTCCCCTAATCCTAACCCGTACGCTGACACTAACCCGCGCCCTCACACGTACGCTCCCCCTAGAGCGTTGTCGTACCCTCACCTGGACCCTAAACCGTCCCCGTCCCCGTCCCCTAACCCTAGCCGGAACCCTAACCCTAACCCTTCCCCGAAGCCTGACCCTCAGCCGTCCCCTAATTCTAACCCGTACGCTGACACTAACCCGCGCCCTCACACGTACGCTCCCCCTAGAGCGTTGTCGTACCCTCACCTGGACCCTGAACCGTCCCCGTCCCCTAACCCTAACCCTAGGCCGAACCCTAACCCTAACCCTTCCCCGAAGCCTGACCCTCAGCCGTCCCCTAATCCTAACCCGTACGCTGACACTAACCCGCGCCCTCACACGTACGCTCCCCCTAGAGCGTTGTCGTACCCTCACCTGGACCCTGAACCGTCCCCGTCCCCTAACCCTAACCCTAGGCCGAACCCTAACCCTAACCCTTCCCCGAAGCCTGACCCTCAGCCGTCCCCTAATCCTAACCCGTACGCTGACACTAACCCGCGCCCTCACACGTACGCTCCCCCTAGAGCGTTGTCGTACCCTCACCTGGACCCTGAACCGTCCCCGTCCCCTAACCCTAACCCTAGCCCGAACCCTAACCCTAACCCTTCCCCGAAGGCTGACCCTCAGCCGTCCCCTAATCCTAACCCGTACGCTGACACTAACCCGCGCCCTCACACGTACGCTCCCCCTAGAGCGTTGTCGTACCCTCACCTGGACCCTGAACCGTCCCCGTCCCCTAACCCTAACCCTAGGCCGAAGCCTAATCCTAACCCTTCCCCGAAGCCTGACCCTCAGCCGTCCCCCAATCCTAACCCGTACGCTGACACTAACCCGCGCCCTCACACGTACGCTCCCCCTAGAGCGTTGTCGTACCCTCACCTGGACCCTGAACCGTCCCCGTCCCCTAACCCTAACCCTAGGCCGAAGCCTAACCCTAACCCTTCCCCGAAGCCTGACCCTCAGCCGTCCCCTAATCCTAACCCGTACGCTGACACTAACCCGCGCCCTCACACGTACGCTCCCCCTAGAGCGTTGTCGTACCCTCACCTGGACCCTGAACCGTCCCCGTCCCCTAACCCTAACCCTAGGCCGAAGCCTAACCCTAACACTTCCCCGAAGCCTGACCCTCAGCCGTCCCCTAATCCTAACCCGTACGCTGACACTAACCCGCGCCCTCACACGTACGCTCCCCCTAGAGCGTTGTCGTACCCTCACCTGGACCCTGAACCGTCCCCGTCCCCTAACCCTAACCCTAGCCCGAACCCTAACCCTAACCCTTCCCCGAAGCCTGACGCTCAGCCGTCCCCTAATCCTAACCCGTACGCTGACACTAACCGGCGGCCTCACACGTACGCTCCCCCTAGAGCGTTGTCGTACCCTCACCTGGACCCTAAACCGTCCCCGTCCCCTAACCCTAACCCTAGCCCGAACCCTAACCCTAACCCTTCCCCGAAGCCTAACCCTCAGCCGTCCCCTAATCCTAACCCGTACGCTGACACTAACCCGCGCCCTCACACGTACGCTCCCCGTAGAGCGTTGTCGTACCCTCACCTGGACCCTAAACCGTCCCCGTCCCCTAACCCTAACCCTAGCCCGAAGCCTAACCCTAACCCTTCCCCGAAGCCTGACCCTCAGCCGTCCCCTAATCCTAACCCGTACGCTGACACTAACCCGCGCCCTCACACGTACGCTCCCCCTAGAGCGTTGTCGTACCCTCACCTGGACCCTAAACCGTCCCCGTCCCCTAACCCTAACCCTAGCCCGAAGCCTAACCCTAACCCTTCCCCGAAGCCTGACTCTCAGCCGTCCCCTAATCCTAACCCGTACGCTGACACTAACCCGCGCCCTCACACGTACGCTCCCCCTAGAGCGTTGTCGTACCCTCACCTGGACCCTAAACCGTCCCCGTCCCCTAACCCTAACCCTAGCCCGAGGCCTAACCCTAACACTTCCCCGAAGCCTGACCCTCAGCCGTCCCCTAATCCTAACCCGTACGCTGACACTAACCCGCGCCCTCACACGTACGCTCCCCCTAGAGCGTTGTCGTACCCTCACCTGGACCCTAAACCGTCCCCGTCCCCTAACCCTAACCCTAGCCCGAACCCTAACCCTAACCCTTCCCCGAAGCCTGACCCTCAGCCGTCCCCTAATCCTAACCCGTACGCTGACACTAACCCGCGCCCTCACACGTACGCTCCCCCTAGAGCGTTGTCGTACCCTCACCTGGACCCTAAACCGTCCCCGTCCCCTAACCCTAACCCTAGGCCGAAGCCTAACCCTAACCCTTCCCCGAAGCCTGACCCTCAGCCGTCCCCTAATCCTAACCCGTACGCTGACACTAACCCGCGCCCTCACACGTACGCTCCCCCTAGAGCGTTGTCGTACCCTCACCTGGACCCTGAACCGTCCCCGTCCCCTAACCCTAACCTTAGCCCGAACCCTAACCCTAACCCTTCCCCGAAGCCTGACCCTCAGCCGTCCCCTAATCCTAACCCGTACGCTGACACTAACCTGCGCCCTCACACGTACGCTCCCCCTAGAGCGTTGTCGTACCCTCACCTGGACCCTGAACCGTCCCCGTCCCCTAACCCTAACCCTAGGCCGAAGCCTAACCCTAACCCTTCCCCGAAGCCTGACCCTCAGCCGTCCCCTAATCCTAACCCGTACGCTGACACTAACCCGCGCCCTCACACGTACGCTCCCCCTAGAGCGTTGTCGTACCCTCACCTGGACCCTGAACCGTCCCCGTCCCCTAACCCTAACCCTAGCCCGAAGCCTAACCCTAAACCTTCCCCGAAGCCTGACCCTCAGCCGTCCCCTAATCCTAACCCGTACGCTGACACTAACCCGCGCCCTCACACGTACGCTCCCCCTAGAGCGTTGTCGTACCCTCACCTGGACCCTAAACCGTCCCCGTCCCCTAACCCTAACCCTAGCCCGAAGCCTAACCCTAACCCTTCCCCGAAGCCTGACCCTCAGCCGTCCCCTAATCCTAACCCGTACGCTGACACTAACCCGCGCCCTCACACGTACGCTCCCCCTAGAGCGTTGTCGTACCCTCACCTGGACCCTGAACCGTCCCCGTCCCCTAACCCTAACCCTAGCCCGAACCCTAACCCTAACCCTTCCCCGAAGCCTGACCCTCAGCCGTCCCCTAATCGTAACCCGTACGCTGACACTAACCCGCGCCCTCACACGTACGCTCCCCCTAGAGCGTTGTCGTACCCTCACCTGGACCCTAAACCGTCCCCGTCCCCTAACCCTAACCCTAGCCGGAACCCTAACCCTAACCCTTCCCCGAAGCCTGACCCTCAGCCGTCCCCTAATTCTAACCCGTACGCTGACACTAACCCGCGCCCTCACACGTACGCTCCCCCTAGAGCGTTGTCGTACCCTCACCTGGACCCTGAACCGTCCCCGTCCCCTAACCCTAACCCTAGGCCGAACCCTAACCCTAACCCTTCCCCGAAGCCTGACCCTCAGCCGTCCCCTAATCCTAACCCGTACGCTGACACTAACCCGCGCCCTCACACGTACGCTCCCCCTAGAGCGTTGTCGTACCCTCACCTGGACCCTGAACCTTCCCCGTCCCCTAACCCTAACCCTAGGCCGAACCCTAACCCTAACCCTTCCCCGAAGCCTGACCCTCAGCCGTCCCCTAATCCTAACCCGTACGCTGACACTAACCCGCGCCCTCACACGTACGCTCCCCCTAGAGCGTTGTCGTACCCTCACCTGGACCCTAAACCGTCCCCGTCCCCTAACCCTAACCCTAGCCCGAACCCTAACCCTAACCCTTCCCCGAAGCCTGACCCTCAGCCGTCCCCTAATCCTAACCCGTACGCTGACACTAACCCGCGCCCTCACACGTACGCTCCCCCTAGAGCGTTGTCGTACCCTCACCTGGATCCTAAACCGTCCCCGTCCCCTAACCCTAACCCTAGCCCGAACCCTAACCCTAACCCTTCCCCGAAGCCTGACCCTCAGCCGTCCCCTAATCCTAACCCGTACGCTGACACTAACCCGCGCCCTCACACGTACGCTCCCCCTAGAGCGTTGTCGTACCCTCACCTGGACCCTAAACCGTCCCCGTCCCCTAACCCTAACCCTAGCCCGAAGCCTAACCCTAACCCTTCCCCGAAGCCTGACCCCCAGCCGTCCCCTAATCCTAACCCGTACGCTGACACTAACCCGCGCCCTCACACGTACGCTCCCCCTAGAGCGTTGTCGTACCCTCACCTGGACCCTAAACCGTCCCCGTCCCCTAACCCTATCCCTAGCCCAAACCCTAACCCTAACCCTTCCCCGAAGCCTGACCCTCAGCCGTCCCCTAATCCTAACCCGTACGCTGACACTAACCCGCGCCCTCACACGTACGCTCCCCCTAGAGCGTTGTCGTACCCTCACCTGGACCCTAAACCGTCCCCGTCCCCTAACCCTAACCCTGGCCCGAACCCTAACCCTAACCCTTCCCCGAAGCCTGACCCTCAGCCGTCCCCTAATCCTAACCCGTACGCTGACACTAACCCGCGCCCTCACACGTACGCTCCCCCTAGAGCGTTGTCGTACCCTCACCTGGACCCTAAACCGTCCCCGTCCCCTAACCCTAACCCTAGCCCGAGTCCTAACCCTAACCCTTCCCCGAAGCCTGACCCTCAGCCGTCCCCTAATCCTTACCCGTACGCTGACACTAACCCGCGCCCTCACACGTACGCTCCCCCTAGAGCGTTGTCGTACCCTCACCTGGACCCTAAACCGTCCCCGTCCCCTAACCCTAACCCTAGCCCGAAGCCTAACCCTAACCCTTCCCCGAAGCCTGACGCTCAGCCGTCCCCTAATCCTAACCCGTACGCTGACACTAACCGGCGGCCTCACACGTACGCTCCCCCTAGAGCGTTGTCGTACCCTCACCTGGACCCTAAACCGTCCCCGTCCCCTAACCCTAACCCTAGCCCGAACCCTAACCCTAACCCTTCCCCGAAGCCTGACCCTCAGCCGTCCCCTAATCCTAACCCGTACGCTGACACTAACCCGCGCCCTCACACGTACGCTCCCCCTAGAGCGTTGTCGTACCCTCACCTGGATCCTAAACCGTCCCCGTCCCCTAACCCTAACCCTAGCCCGAACCCTAACCCTAACACTTCCCCGAAGCCTGACCCTCAGCCGTCCCCTAATCCTAACCCGTACGCTGACACTAACCCGCGCCCTCACACGTACGCTCCCCCTAGAGCGTTGTCGTACCCTCACCTGTACCCTAAACCGTCCCCGTCTCCTAACCCTAACCCTAGCCCGAAGCCTAACCCTAACCCTTCCCCGAAGCCTGACCCTCAGCCGTCCCCTAATCCTAACCCGTACGCTGACACTAACCCGCGCCCTCACACGTACGCTCCCCCTAGAGCGTTGTCGTACCCTCACCTGGACCCTAAACCGTCCCCGTCCCCTAACCCTAACCCTAGCCCAAACCCTAACCCTAACCCTTCCCCGAAGCCTGACCCTCAGCCGTCCCCTAATCCTAACCCGTACGCTGACACTAACCCGCGCCCTCACACGTACGCTCCCCCTAGAGCGTTGTCGTACCCTCACCTGGACCCTAAACCGTCCCCGTCCCCTAACCCTAACCCTGGCCCGAACCCTAACCCTAACCCTTCCCCGAAGCCTGACCCTCAGCCGTCCCCTAATCCTAACCCGTACGCTGACACTAACCCGCACCCTCACACGTACGCTCCCCCTAGAGCGTTGTCGTACCCTCACCTGGACCCTAAACCGTCCCCGTCCCCTAACCCTAACCCTAGCCCGAGGCCTAACCCTAACACTTCCCCGAAGCCTGACCCTCAGCCGTCCCCTAATCCTAACCCGTACGCTGACACTAACCCGCGCCCTCACACGTACGCTCCCCCTAGAGCGTTGTCGTACCCTCACCTGGACCCTAAACCGTCCCCGTCCCCTAACCCTAACCCTAGCCCGAAGCCTAACCCTAACCCTTCCCCGAAGCCTGACGCTCAGCCGTCCCCTAATCCTAACCCGTACGCTGACACTAACCGGCGGCCTCACACGTACGCTCCCCCTAGAGCGTTGTCGTACCCTCACCTGGACCCTAAACCGTCCCCGTCCCCTAACCCTAACCCTAGCCCGAACCCTAACCCTAACCCTTCCCCGAAGCCTAACCCTCAGCCGTCCCCTAATCCTAACCCGTACGCTGACACTAACCCGCGCCCTCACACGTACGCTCCCCGTAGAGCGTTGTCGTACCCTCACCTGGACCCTAAACCGTCCCCGTAGCCTAACCCTAACCCTAGCCCGAAGCCTAACCCTAACCCTTCCCCGAAGCCTGACCCTCAGCCGTCCCCTAATCCTAACCCGTACGCTGACACTAACCCGCGCCCTCACACGTACGCTCCCCCTAGAGCGTTGTCGTACCCTCACCTGGACCCTGAACCGTCCCCGTCCCCTAACCCTAACCCTAGCCCGAACCCTAACCCTAACCCTTCCCCGAAGCCTGACCCTCAGCCGTCCCCTAATCCTAACCCGTACGCTGACACTAACCCGCGCCCTCACACGTACGCTCCCCCTAGAGCGTTGTCGTACCCTCACCTGGACCCTGAACCGTCCCCGTCCCCTAACCCTAACCCTAGGCCGAAGCCTAACCCTAACCCTTCCCCGAAGCCGGACCCTCAGCCGTCCCCTAATCCTAACCCGTACGCTGACACTAACCCGCGACCTCACACGTACGCTCCCCCTAGAGCGTTGTCCTACCCTCACCTGGACCCTAAACCGTCCCCGTCCCCTAACCCTAACCCTAGCCCGAACCCTAACCCTAACCCTTCCCCGAAGCCTGACCCTCAGCCGTCCCCTAATCCTAACCCGTACGCTGACACTAACCCGCGCCCTCACACCTACGCTCCCCCTAGAGCGTTGTCGTACCCTCACCGGGACCCTAAACCGTCCCCGTCCCCTAACCCTAACCCTAGCCCGAACCCTAACCCTAACCCTTCCCCAAAGCCTGACCCTCAGCCGTCCCCTAATCCTAACCCGTACGCTGACACTAACCCGCGCCCTCACACGTACGCTCCCCCTAGAGCTTTGTCGTACCCTCACCTGGACCCTAAACCGTCCCCGTCCCCTAACCCTAACCCTAGCCCGAACCCTAACCCTAACCCTTCCCCGAAGCCTGACCCTCAGCCGTCCCCTAATCCTAACCCGTACGCTGACACTAACCCGCGCCCTCACACGTACGCTCCCCCTAGAGCGTTGTCGTACCCTCACCTGGACCCTAAACCGTCCCCGTCCCCTAACCCTAACCCTAGCCCGAAGCCTAACCCTAACCCTTCCCCGAAGCCTGACGCTCAGCCGTCCCCTAATCCTAACCCGTACGCTGACACTAACCGGCGGCCTCACACGTACGCTCCCCCTAGAGCGTTGTCGTACCCTCACCTGGACCCTAAACCGTCCCCGTCCCCTAACCCTAACCCTAGCCCGAACCCTAACCCTAACCCTTCCCCGAAGCCTAACCCTCAGCCGTCCCCTAATCCTAACCCGTACGCTGACACTAACCCGCGCCCTCACACGTACGCTCCCCGTAGAGCGTTGTCGTACCCTCACCTGGACCCTAAACCGTCCCCGTAGCCTAACCCTAACCCTAGCCCGAAGCCTAACCCTAACCCTTCCCCGAAGCCTGACCCTCAGCCGTCCCCTAATCCTAACCCGTACGCTGACACTAACCCGCGCCCTCACACGTACGCTCCCCCTAGAGCGTTGTTGTACCCTCACCTGGACCCTGAACCGTCCCCGTCCCCTAACCCTAACCCTAGCCCGAACCCTAACCCTAACCCTTCCCCGAAGCCTGACCCTCAGCCGTCCCCTAATCCTAACCCGTACGCTGACACTAACCCGCGCCCTCACACGTACGCTCCCCCTAGAGCGTTGTCGTACCCTCACCTGGACCCTGAACCGTCCCCGTCCCCTAACCCTAACCCTAGGCCGAAGCCTAACCCTAACCCTTCCCCGAAGCCGGACCCTCAGCCGTCCCCTAATCCTAACCCGTACGCTGACACTAACCCGCGCCCTCACACGTACGCTCCCCCTAGAGCGTTGTCCTACCCTCACCTGGACCCTAAACCGTCCCCGTCCCCTAACCCTAACCCTAGCCCGAACCCTAACCCTAACCCTTCCCCGAAGCCTGACCCTCAGCCGTCCCCTAATCCTAACCCGTACGCTGACACTAACCCGCGCCCTCACACCTACGCTCCCCCTAGAGCGTTGTCGTACCCTCACCGGGACCCTAAACCGTCCCCGTCCCCTAACCCTAACCCTAGCCCGAACCCTAACCCTAACCCTTCCCCAAAGCCTGACCCTCAGCCGTCCCCTAATCCTAACCCGTACGCTGACACTAACCCGCGCCCTCACACGTACGCTCCCCCTAGAGCTTTGTCGTACCCTCACCTGGACCCTAAACCGTCCCCGTCCCCTAACCCTAACCCTAGCCCGAACCCTAACCCTAACCCTTCCCCGAAGCCTGACCCTCAGCCGTCCCCTAATCCTAACCCGTACGCTGACACTAACCCGCGCCCTCACACGTACGCTCCCCCTAGAGCGTTGTCGTACCCTCACCTGGACCCTAAACCGTCCCCGTCCGCTAACCCTAACCCTAGCCCGAACCCTAACCCTAACCCTTCCCCGAAGCCTGACCCTCAGCCGTCCCCTAATCCTAACCCGTACGCTGACACTAACCCGCGCCCTCACACGTACGCTCCCCCTAGAGCGTTGTCGTACCCTCACCTGGACCCTGAACCGTCCCCGTCCCCTAACCCTAACCCTAGGCCGAACCCTAACCCTAACCCTTCCCCGAAGCCTGACCCTCAGCCGTCCCCTAATCCTAACCCGTACGCTGACACTAACCCGCGCCCTCACACGTACGCTCCCCCTAGAGCGTTGTCGTACCCTCACCTGGACCCTGAACCGTCCCCGTCCCCTAACCCTAACCCTAGGCCGAAGCCTAATCCTAACCCTTCCCCGAAGCCTGACCCTCAGCCGTCCCCCAATCCTAACCCGTACGCTGACACTAACCCGCGCCCTCACACGTACGCTCCCCCTAGAGCGTTGTCGTACCCTCACCTGGACCCTGAACCGTCCCCGTCCCCTAACCCTAACCCTAGGCCGAAGCCTAACCCTAACCCTTCCCCGAAGCCTGACCCTCAGCCGTCCCCTAATCCTAACCCGTACGCTGACACTAACCCGCGCCCTCACACGTACGCTCCCCCTAGAGCGTTGTCGTACCCTCACCTGGACCCTGAACCGTCCCCGTCCCCTAACCCTAACCCTAGGCCGAAGCCTAACCCTAACACTTCCCCGAAGCCTGACCCTCAGCCGTCCCCTAATCCTAACCCGTACGCTGACACTAACCCGCGCCCTCACACGTACGCTCCCCCTAGAGCGTTGTCGTACCCTCACCTGGACCCTGAACCGTCCCCGTCCCCTAACCCTAACCCTAGGCCGAAGCCTAACCCTAACCCTTCCCCGAAGCCTGACCCTCAGCCGTCCCCTAATCCTAACCCGTACGCTGACACTAACCCGCGCCCTCACACGTACGCTCCCCCTAGAGCGTTGTCGTACCCTCACCTGGACCCTGAACCGTCCCCGTCCCCTAACCCTAACCCTAGCCCGAACCCTAACCCTAACCCTTCCCCGAAGGCTGACCCTCAGCCGTCCCCTAATCCTAACCCGTACGCTGACACTAACCCGCGCCCTCACACGTACGCTCCCCCTAGAGCGTTGTCGTACCCTCACCTGGACCCTGAACCGTCCCCGTCCCCTAACCCTAACCCTAGGCCGAAGCCTAATCCTAACCCTTCCCCGAAGCCTGACCCTCAGCCGTCCCCCAATCCTAACCCGTACGCTGACACTAACCCGCGCCCTCACACGTACGCTCCCCCTAGAGCGTTGTCGTACCCTCACCTGGACCCTGAACCGTCCCCGTCCCCTAACCCTAACCCTAGGCCGAAGCCTAACCCTAACCCTTCCCCGAAGCCTGACCCTCAGCCGTCCCCTAATCCTAACCCGTACGCTGACACTAACCCGCGCCCTCACACGTACGCTCCCCCTAGAGCGTTGTCGTACCCTCACCTGGACCCTGAACCGTCCCCGTCCCCTAACCCTAACCCTAGGCCGAAGCCTAACCCTAACACTTCCCCGAAGCCTGACCCTCAGCCGTCCCCTAATCCTAACCCGTACGCTGACACTAACCCGCGCCCTCACACGTACGCTCCCCCTAGAGCGTTGTCGTACCCTCACCTGGACCCTGAACCGTCCCCGTCCCCTAACCCTAACCCTAGGCCGAAGCCTAACCCTAACCCTTCCCCGAAGCCTGACCCTCAGCCGTCCCCTAATCCTAACCCGTACGCTGACACTAACCCGCTCCCTCACACGTACGCTCCCCCTAGAGCGTTGTCGTACCCTCACCTGGACCCTGAACCGTCCCCGTCCCCTAACCCTAACCCTAGCCCGAACCCTAACCCTAACCCTTCCCCGAAGCCTGACGCTCAGCCGTCCCCTAATCCTAACCCGTACGCTGACACTAACCGGCGGCCTCACACGTACGCTCCCCCTAGAGCGTTGTCGTACCCTCACCTGGACCCTAAACCGTCCCCGTCCCCTAACCCTAACCCTAGCCCGAACCCTAACCCTAACCCTTCCCCGAAGCCTAACCCTCAGCCGTCCCCTAATCCTAACCCGTACGCTGACACTAACCCGCGCCCTCACACGTACGCTCCCCGTAGAGCGTTGTCATACCCTCACCTGGATCCTAAACCGTCCCCGTCCCCTAACCCTAACCCTAGCCCGAAGCCTAACCCTAACCCTTCCCCGAAGCCTGACCCTCAGCCGTCCCCTAATCCTAACCCGTACGCTGACACTAACCCGCGCCCTCACACGTACGCTCCCCCTAGAGCGTTGTCGTACCCTCACCTGGACCCTAAACCGTCCCCGTCCCCTAACCCTAACCCTTGCCCGAAGCCTAACCCTAACCCTTCCCCGAAGCCTGACTCTCAGCCGTCCCCTAATCCTAACCCATACGCTGACACTAACCCGCGCCCTCACACGTACGCTCCCCCTAGAGCGTTGTCGTACCCTCACCTGGACCCTAAACCGTCCCCGTCCCCTAACCCTAACCCTAGCCCGAGGCCTAACCCTAACACTTCCCCGAAGCCTGACCCTCAGCCGTCCCCTAATCCTAACCCGTACGCTGACACTAACCCGCGCCCTCACACGTACGCTCCCCCTAGAGCGTTGTCGTACCCTCACCTGGACCCTAAACCGTCCCCGTCCCCTAACCCTAACCCTAGCCCGAACCCTAACCCTAACCCTTCCCCGAAGCCTGACCCTCAGCCGTCCCCTAATCCTAACCCGTACGCTGACACTAACCCGCGCCCTCACACGTACGCTCCCCCTAGAGCGTTGTCGTACCCTCACCTGGACCCTAAACCGTCCCCGTCCCCTAACCCTAACCCTAGGCCGAAGCCTAACCCTAACCCTTCCCCGAAGCCTGACCCTCAGCCGTCCCCTAATCCTAACCCGTACGCTGACACTAACCCGCGCCCTCACACGTACGCTCCCCCTAGAGCGTTGTCGTACCCTCACCTGGACCCTGAACCGTCCCCGTCCCCTAACCCTAACCTTAGCCCGAACCCTAACCCTAACCCTTCCCCGAAGCCTGACCCTCAGCCGTCCCCTAATCCTAACCCGTACGCTGACACTAACCCGCGCCCTCACACGTACGCTCCCCCTAGAGCGTTGTCGTACCCTCACCTGGACCCTGAACCGTCCCCGTCCCCTAACCCTAACCCTAGGCCGAAGCCTAACCCTAACCCTTCCCCGAAGCCTGACCCTCAGCCGTCCCCTAATCCTAACCCGTACGCTGACACTAACCCGCGCCCTCACACGTACGCTCCCCCTAGAGCGTTGTCGTACCCTCACCTGGACCCTGAACCGTCCCCGTCCCCTAACCCTAACCCTAGCCCGAAGCCTAACCCTAACCCTTCCCCGAAGCCTGACCCTCAGCCGTCCCCTAATCCTAACCCGTACGCTGACACTAACCCGCGCCCTCACACGTACGCTCCCCCTAGAGCGTTGTCGTACCCTCACCTGGACCCTAAACCGTCCCCGTCCCCTAACCCTAACCCTAGCCCGAAGCCTAACCCTAACCCTTCCCCGAAGCCTGACCCTCAGCCGTCCCCTAATCCTAACCCGTACGCTGACACTAACCCGCGCCCTCACACGTACGCTCCCCCTAGAGCGTTGTCGTACCCTCACCTGGACCCTGAACCGTCCCCGTCCCCTAACCCTAACCCTAGCCCGAACCCTAACCCTAACCCTTCCCCGAAGCCTGACCCACAGCCGTCCCCTAATTCTAACCCGTACGCTGACACTAACCCGCGCCCTCACACGTACGCTCCCCCTAGAGCGTTGTCGTACCCTCACCTGGACCCTAAACCGTCCCCGTCCCTTAACCCTAACCCTAGCCCGAACCCTAACCCTAACCCTTCCCCGAAGCCTGACCCTCAGCCGTCCCCTAATCCTAACCCGTACGCTGACACTAACCCGCGCCCTCACACGTACGCTCCCCCTAGAGCGTTGTCGTACCCTCACCTGGATCCTAAACCGTCCCCGTCCCCTAACCCTAACCCTAGCCCGAACCCTAACCCTAACCCTTCCCCGAAGCCTGACCCTCAGCCGTCCCCTAATCCTAACCCGTACGCTGACACTAACCCGCGCCCTCACACGTACGCTCCCCCTAGAGCGTTGTCGTACCCTCACCTGGACCCTAAACCGTCCCCGTCCCCTAACCCTAACCCTAGCCCGAAGCCTAACCCTAACCCTTCCCCGAAGCCTGACCCCCAGCCGTCCCCTAATCCTAACCCGTACGCTGACACTAACCCGCGCCCTCACACGTACGCTCCCCCTAGAGCGTTGTCGTACCCTCACCTGGACCCTAAACCGTCCCCGTCCCCTAACCCTATCCCTAGCCCAAACCCTAACCCTAACCCTTCCCCGAAGCCTGACCCTCAGCCGTCCCCTAATCCTAACCCGTACGCTGACACTAACCCGCGCCCTCACACGTACGCTCCCCCTAGAGCGTTGTCGTACCCTCACCTGGACCCTAAACCTTCCCCGTCCCCTAACCCTAACCCTGGCCCGAACCCTAACCCTAACCCTTCCCCGAAGCCTGACCCTCAGCCGTCCCCTAATCCTAACCCGTACGCTGACACTAACCCGCGCCCTCACACGTACGCTCCCCCTAGAGCGTTGTCGTACCCTCACCTGGACCCTAAACCGTCCCCGTCCCCTAACCCTAACCCTAGCCCGAATCCTAACCCTAACCCTTCCCCGAAGCCTGACCCTCAGCCGTCCCCTAATCCTTACCCGTACGCTGACACTAACCCGCGCCCTCACACGTACGCTCCCCCTAGAGCGTTGTCGTACCCTCACCTGGACCCTAAACCGTCCCCGTCCCCTAACCCTAACCCTAGCCCGAAGCCTAACCCTAACCCTTCCCCGAAGCCTGACGCTCAGCCGTCCCCTAATCCTAACCCGTACGCTGACACTAACCGGCGGCCTCACACGTACGCTCCCCCTAGAGCGTTGTCGTACCCTCACCTGGACCCTAAACCGTCCCCGTCCCCTAACCCTAACCCTAGCCCGAACCCTAACCCTAACCCTTCCCCGAAGCCTGACCCTCAGCCGTCCCCTAATCCTAACCCGTACGCTGACACTAACCCGCGCCCTCACACGTACGCTCCCCCTAGAGCGTTTTCGTACCCTCACCTGGATCCTAAACCGTCCCCGTCCCCTAACCCTAACCCTAGCCCGAACCCTAACCCTAACCCTTCCCCGAAGCCTGACCCTCAGCCGTCCCCTAATCCTAACCCGTACGCTGACACTAACCCGCGCCCTCACACGTACGCTCCCCCTAGAGCGTTGTCGTACCCTCACCTGGACCCTAAACCGTCCCCGTCTCCTAACCCTAACCCTAGCCCGAAGCCTAACCCTAACCCTTCCCCGAAGCCTGACCCTCAGCCGTCCCCTAATCCTAACCCGTACGCTGACACTAACCCGCGCCCTCACACGTACGCTCCCCCTAGAGCGTTGTCGTACCCTCACCTGGACCCTAAACCGTCCCCGTCCCCTAACCCTAACCCTAGCCCAAACCCTAACCCTAACCCTTCCCCGAAGCCTGACCCTCAGCCGTCCCCTAATCCTAACCCGTACGCTGACACTAACCCGCGCCCTCACACGTACGCTCCCCCTAGAGCGTTGTCGTACCCTCACCTGGACCCTAAACCGTCCCCGTCCCCTAACCCTAACCCTGGCCCGAACCCTAACCCTAACCCTTCCCCGAAGCCTGACCCTCAGCCGTCCCCTAATCCTAACCCGTACGCTGACACTAACCCGCACCCTCACACGTACGCTCCCCCTAGAGCGTTGTCGTACCCTCACCTGGACCCTAAACCGTCCCCGTCCCCTAACCCTAACCCTAGCCCGAGGCCTAACCCTAACCCTTCCCCGAAGCCTGACCCTCAGCCGTCCCCTAATCCTAACCCGTACGCTGACACTAACCCGCGCCCTCACACGTACGCTCCCCCTAGAGCGTTGTCGTACCCTCACCTGGACCCTAAACCGTCCCCGTCCCCTAACCCTAACCCTAGCCCGAAGCCTAACCCTAACCCTTCCCCGAAGCCTGACGCTCAGCCGTCCCCTAATCCTAACCCGTACGCTGACACTAACCGGCGGCCTCACACGTACGCTCCCCCTAGAGCGTTGTCGTACCCTCACCTGGACCCTAAACCGTCCCCGTCCCCTAACCCTAACCCTAGCCCGAACCCTAACCCTAACCCTTCCCCGAAGCCTAACCCTCAGCCGTCCCCTAATCCTAACCCGTACGCTGACACTAACCCGCGCCCTCACACGTACGCTCCCCGTAGAGCGTTGTCGTACCCTCACCTGGACCCTAAACCGTCCCCGTAGCCTAACCCTAACCCTAGCCCGAAGCCTAACCCTAACCCTTCCCCGAAGCCGGACCCTCAGCCGTCCCCTAATCCTAACCCGTACGCTGACACTAACCCGCGCCCTCACACGTACGCTCCCCCTAGAGTGTTGTCGTACCCTCACCTGGACCCTGAACCGTCCCCGTCCCCTAACCCTAACCCTAGCCCGAACCCTAACCCTAACCCTTCCCCGAAGCCTGACCCTCAGCCGTCCCCTAATCCTAACCCGTACGCTGACACTAACCCGCGCCCTCACACGTACGCTCCCCCTAGAGCGTTGTCGTACCCTCACCTGGACCCTGAACCGTCCCCGTCCCCTAACCCTAACCCTAGGCCGAAGCCTAACCCTAACCCTTCCCCGAAGCCGCACCCTCAGCCGTCCCCTAATCCTAACCCGTACGCTGACACTAACCCGCGCCCTCACACGTACGCTCCCCCTAGAGCGTTGTCCTACCCTCACCTGGACCCTAAACCGTCCCCGTCCCCTAACCCTAGCCCTAGCCCGAACCCTAACCCTAACCCTTCCCCGAAGCCTGACCCTCAGCCGTCCCCTAATCCTAACCCGTACGCTGACACTAACCCGCGCCCTCACACCTACGCTCCCCCTAGAGCGTTGTCGTACCCTCACCTGGACCCTAAACCGTCCCCGTCCCCTAACCCTAACCCTAGCCCGAACCCTAACCCTAACCCTTCCCCAAAGCCTGACCCTCAGCCGTTCCCTAATCCTAACCCGTACGCTGACACTAACCCGCGCCCTCACACGTACGCTCCCCCTAGAGCTTTGTCGTACCCTCACCTGGACCCTAAACCGTCCCCGTCCCCTAACCCTAACCCTAGCCCGAACCCTAACCCTAACCCTTCCCCGAAGCCTGACCCTCAGCCGTCCCCTAATCCTAACCCGTACGCTGACACTAACCCGCGCCCTCACACGTACGCTCCCCCTAGAGCGTTGTCGTACCCTCACCTGGACCCTAAACCGTCCCCGTCCCCTAACCCTAACCCTAGCCCGAACCCTAACCCTAACCCTTCCCCGAAGCCTGAACCTCAGCCGTCCCCTAATCCTAACCCGTACGCTGACACTAACCCGCGCCCTCACACGTACGCTCCCCCTAGAGCGTTGTCGTACCCTCACCTGGACCCTGAACCGTCCCCGTCCCCTAACCCTAACCCTAGGCCGAACCCTAACCCTAACCCTTCCCCGAAGCCTGACCCTCAGCCGTCCCCTAATCCTAACCCGTACGCTGACACTAACCCGCGCCCTCACACGTACGCTCCCCCTAGAGCGTTGTCGTACCCTCACCTGGACCCTGAACCGTCCCCGTCCCCTAACCCTAACCCTAGCCCGAACCCTAACCCTAACCCTTCCCCGAAGGCTGACCCTCAGCCGTCCCCTAATCCTAACCCGTACGCTGACACTAACCCGCGCCCTCACACGTACGCTCCCCCTAGAGCGTTGTCGTACCCTCACCTGGACCCTGAACCGTCCCCGTCCCCTAACCCTAACCCTAGGCCGAAGCCTAATCCTAACACTTCCCCGAAGCCTGACCCTCAGCCGTCCCCCAATCCTAACCCGTACGCTGACACTAACCCGCGCCCTCACACGTACGCTCCCCCTAGAGCGTTGTCGTACCCTCACCTGGACCCTGAACCGTCCCCGTCCCCTAACCCTAACCCTAGGCCGAAGCCTAACCCTAACCCTTCCCCGAAGCCTGACCCTCAGCCGTCCCCTAATCCTAACCCGTACGCTGACACTAACCCGCGCCCTCACACGTACGCTCCCCCTAGAGCGTTGTCGTACCCTCACCTGGACCCTGAACCGTCCCCGTCCCCTAACCCTAACCCTAGGCCGAAGCCTAACCCTAACACTTCCCCGAAGCCTGACCCTCAGCCGTCCCCTAATCCTAACCCGTACGCTGACACTAACCCGCGCCCTCACACGTACGCTCCCCCTAGAGCGTTGTCGTACCCTCACCTGGACCCTGAACCGTCCCCGTCCCCTAACCCTAACCCTAGGCCGAAGCCTAACCCTAACCCTTCCCCGAAGCCTGACCCTCAGCCGTCCCCTAATCCTAACCCGTACGCTGACACTAACCCGCGCCCTCACACGTACGCTCCCCCTAGAGCGTTGTCGTACCCTCACCTGGACCCTGAACCGTCCCCGTCCCCTAACCCTAACCCTAGCCCGAACCCTAACCCTACCCCTTCCCCGAAGGCTGACCCTCAGCCGTCCCCTAATCCTAACCCGTACGCTGACACTAACCCGCGCCCTCACACGTACGCTCCCCCTAGAGCGTTGTCGTACCCTCACCTGGACCCTGAACCGTCCCCGTCCCCTAACCCTAACCCTAGGCCGAAGCCTAATCCTAACCCTTCCCCGAAGCCTGACCCTCAGCCGTCCCCCAATCCTAACCCGTACGCTGACACTAACCCGCGCCCTCACACGTACGCTCCCCCTAGAGCGTTGTCGTACCCTCACCTGGACCCTGAACCGTCCCCGTCCCCTAACCCTAACCCTAGGCCGAAGCCTAACCCTAACCCTTCCCCGAAGCCTGACCCTCAGCCGTCCCCTAATCCTAACCCGTACGCTGACACTAACCCGCGCCCTCACACGTACGCTCCCCCTAGAGCGTTGTCGTACCCTCACCTGGACCCTGAACCGTCCCCGTCCCCTAACCCTAACCCTAGGCCGAAGCCTAACCCTAACACTTCCCCGAAGCCTGACCCTCAGCCGTCCCCTAATCCTAACCCGTACGCTGACACTAACCCGCGCCCTCACACGTACGCTCCCCCTAGAGCGTTGTCGTACCCTCACCTGGACCCTGAACCGTCCCCGTCCCCTAACCCTAACCCTAGGCCGAAGCCTAACCCTAACCCTTCCCCGAAGCCTGACCCTCAGCCGTCCCCTAATCCTAACCCGTACGCTGACACTAACCCGCGCCCTCACACGTACGCTCCCCCTAGAGCGTTGTCGTACCCTCACCTGGACCCTGAACCGTCCCCGTCCCCTAACCCTAACCCTAGCCCGAACCCTAACCCTAACCCTTCCCCGAAGCCTGACGCTCAGCCGTACCCTAATCCTAACCCGTACGCTGACACTAACCGGCGGCCTCACACGTACGCTCCCCCTAGAGCGTTGTCGTACCCTCACCTGGACCCTAAACCGTCCCCGTCCCCTAACCCTAACCCTAGCCCGAACCCTAACCCTAACCCTTCCCCGAAGCCTAACCCTCAGCCGTCCCCTAATCCTAACCCGTACGCTGACACTAACCCGCGCCCTCACACGTACGCTCCCCGTAGAGCGTTGTCATACCCTCACCTGGATCCTAAACCGTCCCCGTCCCCTAACCCTAACCCTAGCCCGAAGCCTAACCCTAACCCTTCCCCGAAGCCTGACCCTCAGCCGTCCCCTAATCCTAACCCGTACGCTGACACTAACCCGCGCCCTCACACGTACGCTCCCCCTAGAGCGTTGTCGTACCCTCACCTGGACCCTAAACCGTCCCCGTCCCCTAACCCTAACCCTAGCCCGAAGCCTAACCCTAACCCTTCCCCGAAGCCTGACTCTCAGCCGTCCCCTAATCCTAACCCATACGCTGACACTAACCCGCGCCCTCACACGTACGCTCCCCCTAGAGCGTTGTCGTACCCTCACCTGGACCCTAAACCGTCCCCGTCCCCTAACCCTAACCCTAGCCCGAGGCCTAACCCTAACACTTCCCCGAAGCCTGACCCTCAGCCGTCCCCTAATCCTAACCCGTACGCTGACACTAACCCGCGCCCTCACACGTACGCTCCCCCTAGAGCGTTGTCGTACCCTCACCTGGACCCTAAACCGTCCCCGTCCCCTAACCCTAACCCTAGCCCGAACCCTAACCCTAACCCTTCCCCGAAGCCTGACCCTCAGCCGTCCCCTAATCCTAACCCGTACGCTGACACTAACCCGCGCCCTCACACGTACGCTCCCCCTAGAGCGTTGTCGTACCCTCACCTGGACCCTAAACCGTCCCCGTCCCCTAACCCTAACCCTAGGCCGAAGCCTAACCCTAACCCTTCCCCGAAGCCTGACCCTCAGCCGTCCCCTAATCCTAACCCGTACGCTGACACTAACCCGCGCCCTCACACGTACGCTCCCCCTAGAGCGTTGTCGTACCCTCACCTGGACCCTGAACCGTCCCCGTCCCCTAACCCTAACCTTAGCCCGAACCCTAACCCTAACCCTTCCCCGAAGCCTGACCCTCAGCCGTCCCCTAATCCTAACCCGTACGCTGACACTAACCCGCGCCCTCACACGTACGCTCCCCCTAGAGCGTTGTCGTACCCTCACCTGGACCCTAAACCGTCCCCGTCCCCTAACCCTAACCCTGGCCCGAACCCTAACCCTAACCCTTCCCCGAAGCCTGACCCTCAGCCGTCCCCTAATCCTAACCCGTACGCTGACACTAACCCGCGCCCTCACACGTACGCTCCCCCTAGAGCGTTGTCGTACCCTCACCTGGACCCTAAACCGTCCCCGTCCCCTAACCCTAACCCTAGCCCGAGTCCTAACCCTAACCCTTCCCCGAAGCCTGACCCTCAGCCGTCCCCTAATCCTTACCCGTACGCTGACACTAACCCGCGCCCTCACACGTACGCTCCCCCTAGAGCGTTGTCGTACCCTCACCTGGACCCTAAACCGTCCCCGTCCCCTAACCCTAACCCTAGCCCGAAGCCTAACCCTAACCCTTCCCCGAAGCCTGACGCTCAGCCGTCCCCTAATCCTAACCCGTACGCTGACACTAACCGGCGGCCTCACACGTACGCTCCCCCTAGAGCGTTGTCGTACCCTCACCTGGACCCTAAACCGTCCCCGTCCCCTAACCCTAACCCTAGCCCGAACCCTAACCCTAACCCTTCCCCGAAGCCTGACCCTCAGCCGTCCCCTAATCCTAACCCGTACGCTGACACTAACCCGCGCCCTCACACGTACGCTCCCCCTAGAGCGTTTTCGTACCCTCACCTGGATCCTAAACCGTCCCCGTCCCCTAACCCTAACCCTAGCCCGAACCCTAACCCTAACCCTTCCCCGAAGCCTGACCCTCAGCCGTCCCCTAATCCTAACCCGTACGCTGACACTAACCCGCGCCCTCACACGTACGCTCCCCCTAGAGCGTTGTCGTACCCTCACCTGGACCCTAAACCGTCCCCGTCTCCTAACCCTAACCCTAGCCCGAAGCCTAACCCTAACCCTTCCCCGAAGCCTGACCCTCAGCCGTCCCCTAATCCTAACCCGTACGCTGACACTAACCCGCGCCCTCACACGTACGCTCCCCCTAGAGCGTTGTCGTACCCTCACCTGGACCCTAAACCGTCCCCGTCCCCTAACCCTAACCCTAGCCCAAACCCTAACCCTAACCCTTCCCCGAAGCCTGACCCTCAGCCGTCCCCTAATCCTAACCCGTACGCTGACACTAACCCGCGCCCTTACACGTACGCTCCCCCTAGAGCGTTGTCGTACCCTCACCTGGACCCTAAACCGTCCCCGTCCCCTAACCCTAACCCTGGCCCGAACCCTAACCCTAACCCTTCCCCGAAGCCTGACCCTCAGCCGTCCCCTAATCCTAACCCGTACGCTGACACTAACCCGCACCCTCACACGTACGCTCCCCCTAGAGCGTTGTCGTACCCTCACCTGGACCCTAAACCGTCCCCGTCCCCTAACCCTAACCCTAGCCCGAGGCCTAACCCTAACCCTTCCCCGAAGCCTGACCCTCAGCCGTCCCCTAATCCTAACCCGTACGCTGACACTAACCCGCGCCCTCACACGTACGCTCCCCCTAGAGCGTTGTCGTACCCTCACCTGGACCCTAAACCGTCCCCGTCCCCTAACCCTAACCCTAGCCCGAAGCCTAACCCTAACCCTTCCCCGAAGCCTGACGCTCAGCCGTCCCCTAATCCTAACCCGTACGCTGACACTAACCGGCGGCCTCACACGTACGCTCCCCCTAGAGCGTTGTCGTACCCTCACCTGGACCCTAAACCGTCCCCGTCCCCTAACCCTAACCCTAGCCCGAACCCTAACCCTAACCCTTCCCCGAAGCCTAACCCTCAGCCGTCCCCTAATCCTAACCCGTACGCTGACACTAACCCGCGCCCTCACACGTACGCTCCCCGTAGAGCGTTGTCGTACCCTCACCTGGACCCTAAACCGTCCCCGTAGCCTAACCCTAACCCTAGCCCGAAGCCTAACCCTAACCCTTCCCCGAAGCCGGACCCTCAGCCGTCCCCTAATCCTAACCCGTACGCTGACACTAACCCGCGCCCTCACACGTACGCTCCCCCTAGAGCGTTGTCGTACCCTCACCTGGACCCTGAACCGTCCCCGTCCCCTAACCCTAACCCTAGCCCGAACCCTAACCCTAACCCTTCCCCGAAGCCTGACCCTCAGCCGTCCCCTAATCCTAACCCGTACGCTGACACTAACCCGCGCCCTCACACGTACGCTCCCCCTAGAGCGTTGTCGTACCCTCACCTGGACCCTGAACCGTCCCCGTCCCCTAACCCTAACCCTAGGCCGAAGCCTAACCCTAACCCTTCCCCGAAGCCGGACCCTCAGCCGTCCCCTAATCCTAACCCGTACGCTGACACTAACCCGCGCCCTCACACGTACGCTCCCCCTAGAGCGTTGTCCTACCCTCACCTGGACCCTAAACCGTCCCCGTCCCCTAACCCTAGCCCTAGCCCGAACCCTAACCCTAACCCTTCCCCGAAGCCTGACCCTCAGCCGTCCCCTAATCCTAACCCGTACGCTGACACTAACCCGCGCCCTCACACCTACGCTCCCCCTAGAGCGTTGTCGTACCCTCACCTGGACCCTAAACCGTCCCCGTCCCCTAACCCTAACCCTAGCCCGAACCCTAACCCTAACCCTTCCCCAAAGCCTGACCCTCAGCCGTTCCCTAATCCTAACCCGTACGCTGACACTAACCCGCGCCCTCACACGTACGCTCCCCCTAGAGCTTTGTCGTACCCTCACCTGGACCCTAAACCGTCCCCGTCCCCTAACCCTAACCCTAGCCCGAACCCTAACCCTAACCCTTCCCCGAAGCCTGACCCTCAGCCGTCCCCTAATCCTAACCCGTACGCTGACACTAACCCGCGCCCTCACACGTACGCTCCCCCTAGAGCGTTGTCGTACCCTCACCTGGACCCTAAACCGTCCCCGTCCCCTAACCCTAACCCTAGCCCGAACCCTAACCCTAACCCTTCCCCGAAGCCTGACCCTCAGCCGTCCCCTAATCCTAACCCGTACGCTGACACTAACCCGCGCCCTCACACGTACGCTCCCCCTAGAGCGTTGTCGTACCCTCACCTGGACCCTGAACCGTCCCCGTCCCCTAACCCTAACCCTAGGCCGAACCCTAACCCTAACCCTTCCCCGAAGCCTGACCCTCAGCCGTCCCCTAATCCTAACCCGTACGCTGACACTAACCCGCGCCCTCACACGTACGCTCCCCCTAGAGCGTTGTCGTACCCTCACCTGGACCCTGAACCGTCCCCGTCCCCTAACCCTAACCCTAGCCCGAACCCTAACCCTAACCCTTCCCCGAAGGCTGACCCTCAGCCGTCCCCTAATCCTAACCCGTACGCTGACACTAACCCGCGCCCTCACACGTACGCTCCCCCTAGAGCGTTGTCGTACCCTCACCTGGACCCTGAACCGTCCCCGTCCCCTAACCCTAACCCTAGGCCGAAGCCTAATCCTAACACTTCCCCGAAGCCTGACCCTCAGCCGTCCCCCAATCCTAACCCGTACGCTGACACTAACCCGCGCCCTCACACGTACGCTCCCCCTAGAGCGTTGTCGTACCCTCACCTGGACCCTGAACCGTCCCCGTCCCCTAACCCTAACCCTAGGCCGAAGCCTAACCCTAACCCTTCCCCGAAGCCTGACCCTCAGCCGTCCCCTAATCCTAACCCGTACGCTGACACTAACCCGCGCCCTCACACGTACGCTCCCCCTAGAGCGTTGTCGTACCCTCACCTGGACCCTGAACCGTCCCCGTCCCCTAACCCTAACCCTAGGCCGAAGCCTAACCCTAACACTTCCCCGAAGCCTGACCCTCAGCCGTCCCCTAATCCTAACCCGTACGCTGACACTAACCCGCGCCCTCACACGTACGCTCCCCCTAGAGCGTTGTCGTACCCTCACCTGGACCCTGAACCGTCCCCGTCCCCTAACCCTAACCCTAGGCCGAAGCCTAACCCTAACCCTTCCCCGAAGCCTGACCCTCAGCCGTCCCCTAATCCTAACCCGTACGCTGACACTAACCCGCGCCCTCACACGTACGCTCCCCCTAGAGCGTTGTCGTACCCTCACCTGGACCCTGAACCGTCCCCGTCCCCTAACCCTAACCCTAGCCCGAACCCTAACCCTACCCCTTCCCCGAAGGCTGACCCTCAGCCGTCCCCTAATCCTAACCCGTACGCTGACACTAACCCGCGCCCTCACACGTACGCTCCCCCTAGAGCGTTGTCGTACCCTCACCTGGACCCTGAACCGTCCCCGTCCCCTAACCCTAACCCTAGGCCGAAGCCTAATCCTAACCCTTCCCCGAAGCCTGACCCTCAGCCGTCCCCCAATCCTAACCCGTACGCTGACACTAACCCGCGCCCTCACACGTACGCTCCCCCTAGAGCGTTGTCGTACCCTCACCTGGACCCTGAACCGTCCCCGTCCCCTAACCCTAACCCTAGGCCGAAGCCTAACCCTAACCCTTCCCCGAAGCCTGACCCTCAGCCGTCCCCTAATCCTAACCCGTACGCTGACACTAACCCGCGCCCTCACACGTACGCTCCCCCTAGAGCGTTGTCCTACCCTCACCTGGACCCTGAACCGTCCCCGTCCCCTAACCCTAACCCTAGGCCGAAGCCTAACCCTAACACTTCCCCGAAGCCTGACCCTCAGCCGTCCCCTAATCCTAACCCGTACGCTGACACTAACCCGCGCCCTCACACGTACGCTCCCCCTAGAGCGTTGTCGTACCCTCACCTGGACCCTGAACCGTCCCCGTCCCCTAACCCTAACCCTAGGCCGAAGCCTAACCCTAACCCTTCCCCGAAGCCTGACCCTCAGCCGTCCCCTAATCCTAACCCGTACGCTGACACTAACCCGCGCCCTCACACGTACGCTCCCCCTAGAGCGTTGTCGTACCCTCACCTGGACCCTGAACCGTCCCCGTCCCCTAACCCTAACCCTAGCCCGAACCCTAACCCTAACCCTTCCCCGAAGCCTGACGCTCAGCCGTCCCCTAATCCTAACCCGTACGCTGACACTAACCGGCGGCCTCACACGTACGCTCCCCCTAGAGCGTTGTCGTACCCTCACCTGGACCCTAAACCGTCCCCGTCCCCTAACCCTAACCCTAGCCCGAACCCTAACCCTAACCCTTCCCCGAAGCCTAACCCTCAGCCGTCCCCTAATCCTAACCCGTACGCTGACACTAACCCGCGCCCTCACACGTACGCTCCCTGTAGAGCGTTGTCATACCCTCACCTGGATCCTAAACCGTCCCCGTCCCCTAACCCTAACCCTAGCCCGAAGCCTAACCCTAACCCTTCCCCGAAGCCTGACCCTCAGCCGTCCCCTAATCCTAACCCGTACGCTGACACTAACCCGCGCCCTCACACGTACGCTCCCCCTAGAGCGTTGTCGTACCCTCACCTGGACCCTAAACCGTCCCCGTCCCCTAACCCTAACCCTAGCCCGAAGCCTAACCCTAACCCTTCCCCGAAGCCTGACTCTCAGCCGTCCCCTAATCCTAACCCATACGCTGACACTAACCCGCGCCCTCACACGTACGCTCCCCCTAGAGCGTTGTCGTACCCTCACCTGGACCCTAAACCGTCCCCGTCCCCTAACCCTAACCCTAGCCCGAGGCCTAACCCTAACACTTCCCCGAAGCCTGACCCTCAGCCGTCCCCTAATCCTAACCCGTACGCTGACACTAACCCGCGCCCTCACACGTACGCTCCCCCTAGAGCGTTGTCGTACCCTCACCTGGACCCTAAACCGTCCCCGTCCCCTAACCCTAACCCTAGCCCGAACCCTAACCCTAACCCTTCCCCGAAGCCTGACCCTCAGCCGTCCCCTAATCCTAACCCGTACGCTGACACTAACCCGCGCCCTCACACGTACGCTCCCCCTAGAGCGTTGTCGTACCCTCACCTGGACCCTAAACCGTCCCCGTCCCCTAACCCTAACCCTAGGCCGAAGCCTAACCCTAACCCTTCCCCGAAGCCTGACCCTCAGCCGTCCCCTAATCCTAACCCGTACGCTGACACTAACCCGCGCCCTCACACGTACGCTCCCCCTAGAGCGTTGTCGTACCCTCACCTGGACCCTGAACCGTCCCCGTCCCCTAACCCTAACCTTAGCCCGAACCCTAACCCTAACCCTTCCCCGAAGCCTGACCCTCAGCCGTCCCCTAATCCTAACCCGTACGCTGACACTAACCTGCGCCCTCACACGTACGCTCCCCCTAGAGCGTTGTCGTACCCTCACCTGGACCCTGAACCGTCCCCGTCCCCTAACCCTAACCCTAGGCCGAAGCCTAACCCTAACCCTTCCCCGAAGCCTGACCCTCAGCCGTCCCCTAATCCTAACCCGTACGCTGACACTAACCCGCGCCCTCACACGTACGCTCCCCCTAGAGCGTTGTCGTACCCTCACCTGGACCCTGAACCGTCCCCGTCCCCTAACCCTAACCCTAGCCCGAAGCCTAACCCTAACCCTTCCCCGAAGCCTGACCCTCAGCCGTCCCCTAATCCTAACCCGTACGCTGACACTAACCCGCGCCCTCACACGTACGCTCCCCCTAGAGCGTTGTCGTACCCTCACCTGGACCCTAAACCGTCCCCGTCCCCTAACCCTAACCCTAGCCCGAAGCCTAACCCTAACCCTTCCCCGAAGCCTGACCCTCAGCCGTCCCCTAATCCTAACCCGTACGCTGACACTAACCCGCGCCCTCACACGTACGCTCCCCCTAGAGCGTTGTCGTACCCTCACCTGGACCCTGAACCGTCCCCGTCCCCTAACCCTAACCCTAGCCCGAACCCTAACCCTAACCCTTCCCCGAAGCCTGACCCACAGCCGTCCCCTAATCCTAACCCGTACGCTGACACTAACCCGCGCCCTCACACGTACGCTCCCCCTAGAGCGTTGTCGTACCCTCACCTGGACCCTAAACCGTCCCCGTCCCCTAACCCTAACCCTAGCCCGAAGCCTAACCCTAACCCTTCCCCGAAGCCTGACCCTCAGCCGTCCCCTAATCCTAACCCGTACGCTGACACTAACCCGCGCCCTCACACGTACGCTCCCCCTAGAGCGTTGTCGTACCCTCACCTGGACCCTAAACCGTCCCCGTCCCCTAACCCTAACCCTAGCCCGAAGCCTAACCCTAACCCTTCCCCGAAGCCTGACTCTCAGCCGTCCCCTAATCCTAACCCATACGCTGACACTAACCCGCGCCCTCACACGTACGCTCCCCCTAGAGCGTTGTCGTACCCTCACCTGGACCCTAAACCGTCCCCGTCCCCTAACCCTAACCCTAGCCCGAGGCCTAACCCTAACACTTCCCCGAAGCCTGACCCTCAGCCGTCCCCTAATCCTAACCCGTACGCTGACACTAACCCGCGCCCTCACACGTACGCTCCCCCTAGAGCGTTGTCGTACCCTCACCTGGACCCTAAACCGTCCCCGTCCCCTAACCCTAACCCTAGCCCGAACCCTAACCCTAACCCTTCCCCGAAGCCTGACCCTCAGCCGTCCCCTAATCCTAACCCGTACGCTGACACTAACCCGCGCCCTCACACGTACGCTCCCCCTAGAGCGTTGTCGTACCCTCACCTGGACCCTAAACCGTCCCCGTCCCCTAACCCTAACCCTAGGCCGAAGCCTAACCCTAACCCTTCCCCGAAGCCTGACCCTCAGCCGTCCCCTAATCCTAACCCGTACGCTGACACTAACCCGCGCCCTCACACGTACGCTCCCCCTAGAGCGTTGTCGTACCCTCACCTGGACCCTGAACCGTCCCCGTCCCCTAACCCTAACCTTAGCCCGAACCCTAACCCTAACCCTTCCCCGAAGCCTGACCCTCAGCCGTCCCCTAATCCTAACCCGTACGCTGACACTAACCTGCGCCCTCACACGTACGCTCCCCCTAGAGCGTTGTCGTACCCTCACCTGGACCCTGAACCGTCCCCGTCCCCTAACCCTAACCCTAGGCCGAAGCCTAACCCTAACCCTTCCCCGAAGCCTGACCCTCAGCCGTCCCCTAATCCTAACCCGTACGCTGACACTAACCCGCGCCCTCACACGTACGCTCCCCCTAGAGCGTTGTCGTACCCTCACCTGGACCCTGAACCGTCCCCGTCCCCTAACCCTAACCCTAGCCCGAAGCCTAACCCTAACCCTTCCCCGAAGCCTGACCCTCAGCCGTCCCCTAATCCTAACCCGTACGCTGACACTAACCCGCGCCCTCACACGTACGCTCCCCCTAGAGCGTTGTCGTACCCTCACCTGGACCCTAAACCGTCCCCGTCCCCTAACCCTAACCCTAGCCCGAAGCCTAACCCTAACCCTTCCCCGAAGCCTGACCCTCAGCCGTCCCCTAATCCTAACCCGTACGCTGACACTAACCCGCGCCCTCACACGTACGCTCCCCCTAGAGCGTTGTCGTACCCTCACCTGGACCCTGAACCGTCCCCGTCCCCTAACCCTAACCCTAGCCCGAACCCTAACCCTAACCCTTCCCCGAAGCCTGACCCACAGCCGTCCCCTAATCCTAACCCGTACGCTGACACTAACCCGCGCCCTCACACGTACGCTCCCCCTAGAGCGTTGTCGTACCCTCACCTGGACCCTAAACCGTCCCCGTCCCTTAACCCTAACCCTAGCCCGAACCCTAACCCTAACCCTTCCCCGAAGCCTGACCCTCAGCCGTCCCCTAATCCTAACCCGTACGCTGACACTAACCCGCGCCCTCACTCGTACGCTCCCCCTAGAGCGTTGTCCTACCCTCACCTGGACCCTAAACCGTCCCCGTCCCCTAACCCTAACCCTAGCCCGAACCCTAACCCTAACCCTACCCCGAAGCCTGACCCTCAGCCGTCCCGTAATCCTAACCCGTACGCTGACACTAACCCGCGCCCTCACACCTACGCTCCCCCTAGAGCGTTGTCGTACCCTCACCTGGACCCTAAACCGTCCCCGTCCCCTAACCCTAACCCTAGCCCGAACCCTAACCCTAACCCTTCCCCAAAGCCTGACCCTCAGCCGTCCCCTAATCCTAACCCGTACGCTGACACTAACCCGCGCCCTCACACGTACGCTCCCCCTAGAGCTTTGTCGTACCCTCACCTGGACCCTAAACCGTCCCCGTCCCCTAACCCTAACCCTAGCCCGAACCCTAACCCTAACCCTTCCCCGAAGCCTGACCCTCAGCCGTCCCCTAATCCTAACCCGTACGCTGACACTAACCCGCGCCCTCACACGTACGCTCCCCCTAGAGCGTTGTCGTACCCTCACCTGGACCCTAAACCGTCCCCGTCCCCTAACCCTAACCCTAGCCCGAACCCTAACCCTAACCCTTCCCCGAAGCCTGACCCTCAGCCGTCCCCTAATCCTAACCCGTACGCTGACACTAACCCGCGCCCTCACACGTACGCTCCCCCTAGAGCGTTGTCGTACCCTCACCTGGACCCTGAACCGTCCCCGTCCCCAACCCTAACCCTAGGCCGAACCCTAACCCTAACCCTTCCCCGAAGCCTGACCCTCAGCCGTCCCCTAATCCTAACCCGTACGCTGACACTAACCCGCGCCCTCACACGTACGCTCCCCCTAGAGCGTTGTCGTACCCTCACCTGGACCCTAAACCGTCCCCGTCCCCTAACCCTAACCCTAGCCCGAAGCCTAACCCTAACCCTTCCCCGAAGCCTGACTCTCAGCCGTCCCCTAATCCTAACCCGTACGCTGACACTAACCCGCGCCCTCACACGTACGCTCCCCCTAGAGCGTTGTCGTACCCTCACCTGGACCCTAAACCGTCCCCGTCCCCTAACCCTAACCCTAGCCCGAGGCCTAACCCTAACCCTTCCCCGAAGCCTGACCCTCAGCCGTCCCCTAATCCTAACCCGTACGCTGACACTAACCCGCGCCCTCACACGTACGCTCCCCCTAGAGCGTTGTCGTACCCTCACCTGGACCCTAAACCGTCCCCGTCCCCTAACCCTAACCCTAGCCCGAACCCTAACCCTAACCCTTCCCCGAAGCCTGACCCTCAGCCGTCCCCTAATCGTAACCCGTACGCTGACACTAACCCGCGCCCTCACACGTACGCTCCCCCTAGAGCGTTGTCGTACCCTCACCTGGACCCTAAACCGTCCCCGTCCCCTAACCCTAACCCTAGCCCGAACCCTAACCCTAACCCTTCCCCGAAGCCTGACCCTCAGCCGTCCCCTAATCCTAACCCGTACGCTGACACTAACCCGCGCCCTCACACGTACGCTCCCCCTAGAGCGTTGTCGTACCCTCACCTGGACCCTAAACCGTCCCCGTCCCCGTCCCCTAACCCTAGCCGGAACCCTAACCCTAACCCTTCCCCGAAGCCTGACCCTCAGCCGTCCCCTAATTCTAACCCGTACGCTGACACTAACCCGCGCCCTCACACGTACGCTCCCCCTAGAGCGTTGTCGTACCCTCACCTGGACCCTGAACCGTCCCCGTCCCCTAACCCTAACCCTAGGCCGAACCCTAACCCTAACCCTTCCCCGAAGCCTGACCCTCAGCCGTCCCCTAATCCTAACCCGTACGCTGACACTAACCCGCGCCCTCACACGTACGCTCCCCCTAGAGCGTTGTCGTACCCTCACCTGGACCCTGAACCTTCCCCGTCCCCTAACCCTAACCCTAGGCTGAACCCTAACCCTAACCCTTCCCCGAAGCCTGACCCTCAGCCGTCCCCTAATCCTAACCCGTACGCTGACACTAACCCGCGCCCTCACACGTACGCTCCCCCTAGAGCGTTGTCGTACCCTCACCTGGACCCTAAACCGTCCCCGTCCCCTAACCCTAACCCTAGCCCGAACCCTAACCCTAACCCTTCCCCGAAGCCTGACCCTCAGCCGTCCCCTAATCCTAACCCGTACGCTGACACTAACCCGCGCCCTCACACGTACGCTCCCCCTAGAGCGTTGTCGTACCCTCACCTGGACCCTAAACCGTCCCCGTCCCCTAACCCTAACCCTGGCCCGAACCCTAACCCTAACCCTTCCCCGAAGCCTGACCCTCAGCCGTCCCCTAATCCTAACCCGTACGCTGACACTAACCCGCGCCCTCACACGTACGCTCCCCCTAGAGCGTTGTCGTACCCTCACCTGGACCCTAAACCGTCCCCGTCCCCTAACCCTAACCCTAGCCCGAGTCCTAACCCTAACCCTTCCCCGAAGCCTGACCCTCAGCCGTCCCCTAATCCTTACCCGTACGCTGACACTAACCCGCGCCCTCACACGTACGCTCCCCCTAGAGCGTTGTCGTACCCTCACCTGGACCCTAAACCGTCCCCGTCCCCTAACCCTAACCCTAGCCCGAAGCCTAACCCTAACCCTTCCCCGAAGCCTGACGCTCAGCCGTCCCCTAATCCTAACCCGTACGCTGACACTAACCGGCGGCCTCACACGTACGCTCCCCCTAGAGCGTTGTCGTACCCTCACCTGGACCCTAAACCGTCCCCGTCCCCTAACCCTAACCCTAGCCCGAACCCTAACCCTAACCCTTCCCCGAAGCCTGACCCTCAGCCGTCCCCTAATCCTAACCCGTACGCTGACACTAACCCGCGCCCTCACACGTACGCGCCCCCTAGAGCGTTGTCGTACCCTCACCTGGATCCTAAACCGTCCCCGTCCCCTAACCCTAACCCTAGCCCGAACCCTAACCCTAACCCTTCCCCGAAGCCTGACCCTCAGCCGTCCCCTAATCCTAACCCGTACGCTGACACTAACCCGCGCCCTCACACGTACGCTCCCCCTAGAGCGTTGTCGTACCCTCACCTGGACCCTAAACCGTCCCCGTCTCCTAACCCTAACCCTAGCCCGAAGCCTAACCCTAACCCTTCCCCGAAGCCTGACCCTCAGCCGTCCCCTAATCCTAACCCGTACGCTGACACTAACCCGCGCCCTCACACGTACGCTCCCCCTAGAGCGTTGTCGTACCCTCACCTGGACCCTAAACCGTCCCCGTCCCCTAACCCTAACCCTAGCTCAAACCCTAACCCTAACCCTTCCCCGAAGCCTGACCCTCAGCCGTCCCCTAATCCTAACCCGTACGCTGACACTAACCCGCGCCCTCACACGTACGCTCCCCCTAGAGCGTTGTCGTACCCTCACCTGGACCCTAAACCGTCCCCGTCCCCTAACCCTAACCCTGGCCCGAACCCTAACCCTAACCCTTCCCCGAAGCCTGACCCTCAGCCGTCCCCTAATCCTAACCCGTACGCTGACACTAACCCGCACCCTCACACGTACGCTCCCCCTAGAGCGTTGTCGTACCCTCACCTGGACCCTAAACCGTCCCCGTCCCCTAACCCTAACCCTAGCCCGAGGCCTAACCCTAACCCTTCCCCGAAGCCTGACCCTCAGCCGTCCCCTAATCCTAACCCGTACGCTGACACTAACCCGCGCCCTCACACGTACGCTCCCCCTAGAGCGTTGTCGTACCCTCACCTGGACCCTAAACCGTCCCCGTCCCCTAACCCTAACCCTAGCCCGAAGCCTAACCCTAACCCTTCCCCGAAGCCTGACGCTCAGCCGTCCCCTAATCCTAACCCGTACGCTGACACTAACCGGCGGCCTCACACGTACGCTCCCCCTAGAGCGTTGTCGTACCCTCACCTGGACCCTAAACCGTCCCCGTCCCCTAACCCTAACCCTAGCCCGAACCCTAACCCTAACCCTTCCCCGAAGCCTAACCCTCAGCCGTCCCCTAATCCTAACCCGTACGCTGACACTAAACCGCGCCCTCACACGTACGCTCCCCGTAGAGCGTTGTCGTACCCTCACCTGGACCCTAAACCGTCCCCGTAGCCTAACCCTAACCCTAGCCCGAAGCCTAACCCTAACCCTTCCCCGAAGCCTGACCCTCAGCCGTCCCCTAATCCTAACCCGTACGCTGACACTAACCCGCGCCCTCACACGTACGCTCCCCCTAGAGCGTTGTCGTACCCTCACCTGGACCCTGAACCGTCCCCGTCCCCTAACCCTAACCCTAGCCCGAACCCTAACCCTAACCCTTCCCCGAAGCCTGACCCTCAGCCGTCCCCTAATCCTAACCCGTACGCTGACACTAACCCGCGCCCTCACACGTACGCTCCCCCTAGAGCGTTGTCGTACCCTCACCTGGACCCTGAACCGTCCCCGTCCCCTAACCCTAACCCTAGGCCGAAGCCTAACCCTAACCCTTCCCCGAAGCCGGACCCTCAGCCGTCCCCTAATCCTAACCCGTACGCTGACACTAACCCGCGCCCTCACACGTACGCTCCCCCTAGAGCGTTGTCGTACCCTCACCTGGACCCTGAACCGTCCCCGTCCCCTAACCCTAACCGTAGGCCGAAGCCTAACCCTAACCCTTCCCCGAAGCATGACCCTCAGCCGTCCCCTAATCCTAACCCGTACGCTGACACTAAACCGCGCCCTCACACGTACGCTCCCCCTAGAGCGTTGTCCTACCCTCACCTGGACCCTGAACCGTCCCCGTCCCCTAACCCTAACCCTAGGCCAAAGCCTAACCCTAACCCTTCCCCGAAGCCTGACCCTCAGCCGTCCCCTAATCCTAACCAGTACGCTGACACTAACCCGCGCCCTCACACGTACGCTCCCCCTAGAGCGTTGTCGTACCCTCACCTGGACCCTAAACCGTCCCCGTCCCCTAACCCTAAGCCTAGCCCGAACCCTAACCCTAAACCTTCCCCGAAGCCTGACCCTCAGCCGTCCCCTAATCCTAACCCGTACGCTGACACTAACCCGCGCCCTCACACGTACGCTCCCCCTAGAGCGTTGTCGTACCCTCACCTGGACCCTAAACCGTCCCCGTCCCCTAACCCTAAGCCTAGCCCGAACCCTAACCCTAAACCTTCCCCGAAGCCTGACCCTCAGCCGTCCCCTAATCCTAACCCGTACGCTGACACTAACCCGCGCCCTCACACGTACGCTCCCCCTAGAGCGTTGTCGTACCCTCACCTGGACCCTAAACCGTCCCCGTCCCCTAACCCTAACCCTAGCCCGAACCCTATCCCTAACCCTTCCCCGAAGCCTGACCCTCAGCCGTCCCCTAATCCTAACCCGTACGCTGACACTAACCCGCGCCCTCACACGTACGCTCCCCCTAGAGCGTTGTCGTACCCTCACCTGGACCCTAAACCGTCCCCGTCCCCTAACCCTAACCCTAGCCCGAACCCTAACCCTAACACTTCCCCGAAGCCTGACCCTCAGCCGTCCCCTAATCCTAACCCGTACGCTGACACTAACCCGCGCCCTCACACGTACGCTCCCCCTAGAGCGTTGTCGTACCCTCACCTGGACCCTAAACCGTCCCCGTCCCCTAACCCTAACCCTAGCCCGAACCCTAACCCTAACCCTTCCCCGAAGCCTGACCCTCAGCCGTCCCCTAATCCTAACCCGTACGCTGACACTAACCCGCGCCCTCACACGTACGTTCCCCCTAGAGCGTTGTCGTACCCTCACCTGGACCCTAAACCGTCCCCGTCCCCTAACCCTAACCCTAGCCCGAACCCTAACCCTAAACCTTCCCCGAAGCCTGACCCTCAGCCGTCCCCTAATCCTAACCCGTACGCTGACACTAACCCGCGCCCTCACACGTACGCTCCCCCTAGAGTGTTGTCGTACCCTCACCTGGACCCTAAACCGTCCCCGTCCCCTAACCCTAACCCTAGCCCGAAGCCTAACCCTAACCCTTCCCCGAAGCCTGACCCTCAGCCGTCCCCTAATCCTAACCCGTACGCTGACACTAACCCGCGCCCTCACACGTACGCTCCCCCTAGAGCGTTGTCGTACCCTCACCTGGACCCTAAACCGTCCCCGTCCCCTAACCCTAACCCTAGCCCGAACCCTAACCCTAACCCTTCCCCGAAGCCTGACCCTCAGCCGTCCCCTAATCCTAACCCGTACGCTGACACTAACCCGCGCCCTCACACGTACGCTCCCCCTAGAGCGTTGTCGTACCCTAACCTGGACCCTAAACCGTCCCCGTCCCCTAACCCTAACCCTAGCCCGAACCCTAACCCTAACACTTCCCCGAAGCGTGACCCTCAGCCGTCCCCTAATCCTAACCCGTACGCTGACACTAACCCGCGCCCTCACACGTACGCTCCCCCTAGAGCGTTGTCGTACCCTCACCTGGACCCTAAACCGTCCCCGTCCCCTAACCCTAACCCTAGCCCGAACCCTAACCCTAACCCTTCCCCGAAGCCTGACCCTCAGCCGTCCCCTAATCCTAACCCGTACGCTGACACTAACCCGCGCCCTCACACGTACGCTCCCCCTAGAGCGTTGTCGTACCCTCACCTGGACCCTAAACCGTCCCCGTCCCCTAACCCTAACCCTAGCCCGAAGCCTAACCCTAACCCTTCCCCGAAGCCTGACCCTCAGCCGTCCCCTAATCCTAACCCGTACGCTGACACTAACCCGCGCCCTCACACGTACGCTCCCCCTAGAGCGTTGTCGTACCCTCACCTGGACCCTAAACCGTCCCCGTCCCCTAACCCTAACCCTAGCCCAAACCCTAACCCTAACCCTTCCCCGAAGCCTGACCCTCAGCCGTCCCCTAATCCTAACCCGTACGCTGACACTAACCCGCGCCCTCACACGTACGCTCCACCTAGAGCGTTGTCGTACCCTCACCTGGACCCTAAACCGTCCCCGTCCCCTAACCCTAACCCTGGCCCGAACCCTAACCCTAACCCTTCCCCGAAGCCTGACCCTCAGCCGTCCCCTAATCCTAACCCGTACGCTGACACTAACCCGCGCCCTCACACGTACGCTCCCCCTAGAGCGTTGTCGTACCCTCACCTGGACCCTAAACCGTCCCCGTCCCCTAACCCTAACCCTAGCCCGAAGTCTAACCCTAAGCCTTCCCCGAAGCCTGACCCTCAGCCGTCCCCTAATCCTAACCCGTACGCTGACACTAACCCGCGCCCTCACACGTACGCTCCCCCTAGAGCGTTGTCGTACCCTCACCTGGACCCTAAACCGTCCCCGTCCCCTAACCCTAACCCTAGCCCGAAGCCTAACCCTAACCCTTCCCCGAAGCCTGACTCTCAGCCGTCCCCTAATCCTAACCCGTACGCTGACACTAACCCGCGCCCTCACACGTACGCTCCCCCTAGAGCGTTGTCGTACCCTCACCTGGACCCTAAACCGTCCCCGTCCCCTAACCCTAACCCTAGCCCGAGGCCTAACCCTAACACTTCCCCGAAGCCTGACCCTCAGCCGTCCCCTAATCCTAACCCGTACGCTGACACTAACCCGCGCCCTCACACGTACGCTCCCCCTAGAGCGTTGTCGTACCCTCACCAGGACCCTAAACCGTGTCCGTCCCCTAACCCTAACCCTAGCCCGAACCCTAACCCTAACCCTTCCCCGAAGCCTGACCCTCAGCCGTCCCCTAATCCTAACCCGTACGCTGACACTAACCCGCGCCCTCACACGTACGCTCCCCCTAGAGCGTTGTCGTACCCTCACCTGGACCCTAAACCGTCCCCGTCCCCTAACCCTAACCCTAGGCCGAAGCCTAACCCTAACCCTTCCCCGAAGCCTGACCCTCAGCCGTCCCCTAATCCTAACCCGTACGCTGACACTAACCCGCGCCCTCACACGTACGCTCCCCCTAGAGCGTTGTCGTACCCTCACCTGGACCCTGAACCGTCCCCGTCCCCTAACCCTAAACTTAGCCCGAACCCTAACCCTAACCCTTCCCCGAAGCCTGACCCTCAGCCGTCCCCTAATCCTAACCCGTACGCTGACACTAACCTGCGCCCTCACACGTACGCTCCCCCTAGCGCGTTGTCGTACCCTCACCTGGACCCTGAACCGTCCCCGTCCCCTAACCCTAACCCTAGGCCGAAGCCTAACCCTAACCCTTCCCCGAAGCCTGACCCTCAGCCGTCCCCTAATCCTAACCCGTACGCTGACACTAACCCGCGCCCTCACACGTACGCTCCCCCTAGAGCGTTGTCGTACCCTCACCTGGACCCTGAACCGTCCCCGTCCCCTAACCCTAACCCTAGCCCGAAGCCTAACCCTAACCCTTCCCCGAAGCCTGACCCTCAGCCGTCCCCTAATCCTAACCCGTACGCTGACACTAACCCGCGCCCTCACACGTACGCTCCCCCTAGAGCGTTGTCGTACCCTCACCTGGACCCTAAACCGTCCCCGTCCCCTAACCCTAACCCTAGCCCGAAGCCTAACCCTAACCCTTCCCCGAAGCCTGACCCTCAGCCGTCCCCTAATCCTAACCCGTACGCTGACACTAACCCGCGCCCTCACACGTACGCTCCCCCTAGAGCGTTGTCGTACCCTCACCTGGATCCTGAACCGTCCCCGTCCCCTAACGCTAACCCTAGCCCGAACCCTAACCCTAACCCTTCCCCGAAGCCTGACCCACAGCCGTCCCCTAATCCTAACCCGTACGCTGACACTAACCCGCGCCCTCACACGTACGCTCCCCCTAGAGCGTTGTCGTACCCTCACCTGGACCCTAAACCGTCCCCGTCCCTTAACCCTAACCCTAGCCCGAACCCTAACCCTAACCCTTCCCCGAAGCCTGACCCTCAGCCGTCCCCTAATCCTAACCCGTACGCTGACACTAACCCGCGCCCTCACACGTACGCTCCCCCTAGAGCGTTGTCCTACCCTCACCTGGACCCTAAACCGTCCCCGTCCCCTAACCCTAACCCTAGCCCGAACCCTAACCCTAACCCTTCCCCGAAGCCTAACCCTCAGCCGTCCCCTAATCCTAACCCGTACGCTGACACTAACCCGCGCCCTCACACGTACGCTCCCTGTAGAGCGTTGTCGTACCCTCACCTGGACCCTAAACCGTCCCCGTCCCCTAACCCTAACCCTAGCCCGAAGCCTAACCCTAACCCTTCCCCGAAGCCTGACCCTCAGCCGTCCCCTAATCCTAACCCGTACGCTGACACTAACCCGCGCCCTCACACGTACGCTCCCCCTAGAGCGTTGTCGTACCCTCACCTGGACCCTAAACCGTCCCCGTCCCCTAACCCTAACCCTAGCCCGAAGCCTAACCCTAACCCTTCCCCGAAGCCTGACTCTCAGCCGTCCCCTAATCCTAACCCGTACGCTGACACTAACCCGCGCCCTCACACGTACGCTCCCCCTAGAGCGTTGTCGTACCCTCACCTGGACCCTAAACCGTCCCCGTCCCCTAACCCTAACCCTAGCCCGAGGCCTAACCCTAACACTTCCCCGAAGCCTGACCCTCAGCCGTCCCCTAATCCTAACCCGTACGCTGACACTAACCCGCGCCCTCACACGTACGCTCCCCCTAGAGCGTTGTTGTACCCTCACCTGGACCCTAAACCGTCCCCGTCCCCTAACCCTAACCCTAGCCCGAACCCTAACCCTAACCCTTCCCCGAAGCCTGACCCTCAGCCGTCCCCTAATCCTAACCCGTACGCTGACACTAACCCACGCCCTCACACGTACGCTCCCCCTAGAGCGTTGTCGTACCCTCACCTGGACCCTAAACCGTCCCCGTCCCCTAACCCTAACCCTAGGCCGAAACCTAACCCTAACCCTTCCCCGAAGCCTGACCCTCAGCCGTCCCCTAATCCTAACCCGTACGCTGACACTAACCCGCGCCCTCACACGTACGCTCCCCCTAGAGCGTTGTCGTACCCTCACCTGGACCCTGAACCGTCCCCGTCCCCTAACCCTAACCCTAGGCCGAAGCCTAACCCTAACCCTTCCCCGAAGCCTGACCCTCAGCCGTCCCCTAATCCTAACCCGTACGCTGACACTAACCCGCGCCCTCACACGTACGCTCCCCCTAGAGCGTTGTCGTACCCTCACCTGGACCCTGAACCGTCCCCGTCCCCTAACCCTAACCCTAGCCCGAAGCCTAACCCTAACCCTTCCCCGAAGCCTGACCCTCAGCCGTCCCCTAATCCTAACCCGTACGCTGACACTAACCCGCGCCCTCACACGTACGCTCCCCCTAGAGCGTTGTCGTACCCTCACCTGGACCCTAAACCGTCCCCGTCCCCTAACCCTAACCCTAGCCCGAACCCTAACCCTAACCCTTCCCCGAAGCCTGACCCTCAGCCGTCCCCTAATCCTAACCCGTACGCTGACACTAACCCGCGCCCTCACACGTACGCTCCCCCTAGAGCGTTGTCGTACCCTCACCTGGACCCTGAACCGTCCCCGTCCCCTAACCCTAACCCTAGCCCGAACCCTAACCCTAACCCTTCCCCGAAGCCTGACCCACAGCCGTCCCCTAATCCTAACCCGTACGCTGACACTAACCCGCGCCCTCACACGTACGCTCCCCCTAGAGCGTTGTCGTACCCTCACCTGGACCCTAAACCGTCCCCGTCCCTTAACCCTAACCCTAGCCCGAACCCTAACCCTAACCCTTCCCCGAAGCCTGACCCTCAGCCGTCCCCTAATCCTAACCCGTACGCTGACACTAACCCGCGCCCTCACTCGTACGCTCCCCCTAGAGCGTTGTCCTACCCTCACCTGGACCCTAAACCGTCCCCGTCCCCTAACCCTAACCCTAGCCCGAACCCTAACCCTAACCCTTCCCCGAAGCCTGACCCTCAGCCGTCCCCTAATCCTAACCCGTACGCTGACACTAACCCGCGCCCTCACACCTACGCTCCCCCTAGAGCGTTGTCGTACCCTCACCTGGACCCTAAACCGTCCCCGTCCCCTAACCCTAACCCTAGCCCGAACCCTAACCCTAACCCTTCCCCAAAGCCTGACCCTCAGCCGTCCCCTAATCCTAACCCGTACGCTGACACTAACCCGCGCCCTCACACGTACGCTCCCCCTAGAGCTTTGTCGTACCCTCACCTGGACCCTAAACCGTCCCCGTCCCCTAACCCTAACCCTAGCCCGAACCCTAACCCTAACCCTTCCCCGAAGCCTGACCCTCAGCCGTCCCCTAATCCTAACCCGTACGCTGACACTAACCCGCGCCCTCACACGTACGCTCCCCCTAGAGCGTTGTCGTACCCTCACCTGGACCCTAAACCGTCCCCGTCCCCTAACCCTAACCCTAGCCCGAACCCTAACCCTAACCCTTCCCCGAAGCCTGACCCTCAGCCGTCCCCTAATCCTAACCCGTACGCTGACACTAACCCGCGCCCTCACACGTACGCTCCCCCTAGAGCGTTGTCGTACCCTCACCTGGACCCTGAACCGTCCCCGTCCCCTAACCCTAACCCTAGGCCGAACCCTAACCCTAACCCTTCCCCGAAGCCTGACCCTCAGCCGTCCCCTAATCCTAACCCGTACGCTGACACTAACCCGCGCCCTCACACGTACGCTCCCCCTAGAGCGTTGTCGTACCCTCACCTGGACCCTGAACCGTCCCCGTCCCCTAACCCTAACCCTAGCCCGAACCCTAACCCTAACCCTTCCCCGAAGGCTGACCCTCAGCCGTCCCCTAATCCTAACCCGTACGCTGACACTAACCCGCGCCCTCACACGTACGCTCCCCCTAGAGCGTTGTCGTACCCTCACCTGGACCCTGAACCGTCCCCGTCCCCTAACCCTAACCCTAGGCCGAAGCCTAATCCTAACCCTTCCCCGAAGCCTGACCCTCAGCCGTCCCCTAATCCTAACCCGTACGCTGACACTAACCCGCGCCCTCACACGTACGCTCCCCCTAGAGCGTTGTCGTACCCTCACCTGGACCCTGAACCGTCCCCGTCCCCTAACCCTAACCCTAGGCCGAAGCCTAACCCTAACCCTTCCCCGAAGCCTGACCCTCAGCCGTCCCCTAATCCTAACCCGTACGCTGACACTAACCCGCGCCCTCACACGTACGCTCCCCCTAGAGCGTTGTCGTACCCTCACCTGGACCCTGAACCGTCCCCGTCCCCTAACCCTAACCCTAGGCCGAAGCCTAACCCTAACACTTCCCCGAAGCCTGACCCTCAGCCGTCCCCTAATCCTAACCCGTACGCTGACACTAACCCGCGCCCTCACACGTACGCTCCCCCTAGAGCGTTGTCGTACCCTCACCTGGACCCTGAACCGTCCCCGTCCCCTAACCCTAACCCTAGGCCGAAGCCTAACCCTAACCCTTCCCCGAAGCCTGACCCTCAGCCGTCCCCTAATCCTAACCCGTACGCTGACACTAACCCGCGCCCTCACACGTACGCTCCCCCTAGAGCGTTGTCGTACCCTCACCTGGACCCTGAACCGTCCCCGTCCCCTAACCCTAACCCTAGGCCGAAGCCTAACCCTAACACTTCCCCGAAGCCTGACCCTCAGCCGTCCCCTAATCCTAACCCGTACGCTGACACTAACCCGCGCCCTCACACGTACGCTCCCCCTAGAGCGTTGTCGTACCCTCACCTGGACCCTGAACCGTCCCCGTCCCCTAACCCTAACCCTAGCCCGAACCCTAACCCTAACCCTTCCCCGAAGCCTGACCCTCAGCCGTCCCCTAATCCTAACCCGTACGCTGACACTAACCCGCGCCCTCACACGTACGCTCCCCCTAGAGCGTTGTCGTACCCTCACCTGGACCCTGAACCGTCCCCGTCCCCTAACCCTAACCCTAGCTCGAAGCCTAACCCTAACCCTTCCCCGAAGCCTGACCCTCAGCCGTCCCCTAATCCTAACCCGTACGCTGACACTAACCCGCGCCCTCACACGTACGCTCCCCCTAGAGCGTTGTCGTACCCTCACCTGGACCCTAAACCGTCCCCGTCCCCTAACCCTAACCCTAGCCCGAAGCCTAACCCTAACCCTTCCCCGAAGCCTGACCCTCAGCCGTCCCCTAATCCTAACCCGTACGCTGACACTAACCCGCGCCCTCACACGTACACTCCCCCTAGAGCGCTGTCGTACCCTCACCTGAACACTAAACCGTCCCCGTCCCCTAACCCTAACCCTAGCCCGAACCCTAACCCTAACCCTTCCCCGAAGCCTGACCCTCAGCCGTCCCCTAATCCTAACCCGTACGCTGACACTAACCCGCGCCCTCACACGTACACTCCCCCTAGAGCGTTGTCGTACCCTCACCTGGACCCTAAACCGTCCCCATCCCCTAACCCTAACCCTAGCCCGAACCCTAATCCTAACCCTTCCCCGAAGCCTGACCCTCAGCCGTCCCCTAATCCTAACCCGTACGCTGACACTAACCCGCGCCCTCACCCGTACTCTCCCCCTAGAGCGTTGTCGTACCCTCACCTGGACCCTAAACCGTCCCCGTCCCCTAACCCTAACCCTAGCCCGAACCCTAACCCTAACCCTTCCCCGAAGCCTGACCCTCAGCCGTCCCTTAATCCTAACCCGTCCGCTGACACTAACCCACGCCCTCACACGTACGCTCCCCCTAGAACATTGTCGTACCCTCACCTGGACCCTAAACCGTCCCCGTCCCCTAACCCTAACCCTAGCCCGAACCCTAACCCTAACCCTTCCCCGAAGGCTGACCCTCAGCCGTCCCCTAATCCTAACCCGTACGCTGACACTAACCCGCGCCCTCACACGTACGCTCCCCCTAGAGCGTTGTCGTACCCTCACCTGGACCCTGAACCGTCCCCATCCCCTAACCCTAACCCTAGGCCGAAGCCTAATCCTAACCCTTCCCCGAAGCCTGACCCTCAGCCGTCCCCTAATCCTAACCCGTACGCTGACACTAACCCGCGCCCTCACACGTACGCTCCCCCTAGAGCGTTGTCGTACCCTCACCTGGACCCTGAACCGTCCCCGTCCCCTAACCCTAACCCTAGGCCGAAGCCTAACCCTAACCCTTCCCCGAAGCCTGACCCTCAGCCGTCCCCTAATCCTAACCCGTACGCTGACACTAACCCGCGCCCTCACACGTACGCTCCCCCTAGAGCGTTGTCGTACCCTCACCTGGACCCTGAACCGTCCCCGTCCCCTAACCCTAACCCTAGGCCGAAGCCTAACCCTAACACTTCCCCGAAGCCTGACCCTCAGCCGTCCCCTAATCCTAACCCGTACGCTGACACTAACCCGCGCCCTCACACGTACGCTCCCCCTAGAGCGTTGTCGTACCCTCACCTGGACCCTGAACCGTCCCCGTCCCCTAACCCTAACCCTAGGCCGAAGCCTAACCCTAACCCTTCCCCGAAGCCTGACCCTCAGCCGTCCCCTAATTCTAACCCGTACGCTGACACTAACCCGCGCCCTCACACGTACGCTCCCCCTAGAGCGTTGTCGTACCCTCACCTGGACCCTGAACCGTCCCCATCCCCTAACCCTAACCCTAGGCCGAAGCCTAACCCTAACCCTTCCCCGAAGCCTGACCCTCAGCCGTCCCCTAATCCTAACCCGTACGCTGACACTAACCCGCGCCCTCACACGTACGCTCCCCCTAGAGCGTTGTCGTACCCTCACCTGGACCCTGAACCGTCCCCGTCCCCTCACCCTAACCCTAGCCCGAACCCTAACCCTAACCCTTCCCCGAAGCCTGACCCTCAGCCGTCCCCTAATCCTAACCCGTACGCTGACACTAACCCGCGCCCTCACACGTACGCTCCCCCTAGAGCGTTGTCGTACCCTCACCTGGACCCTGAACCGTCCCCGTCCCCTAACCCTAACCCTAGCCCGAAGCCTAACCCTAACCCTTCCCCGAAGCCTGACCCTCAGCCGTCCCCTAATCCTAACCCGTACGCTGACACTAACCCGCGCCCTCACACGTACGCTCCCCCTAGAGCGTTGTCGTACCCTCACCTGGACCCTAAACCGTCCCCGTCCCCTAACCCTAACCCTAGCCCGAAGCCTAACCCTAACCCTTCCCCGAAGCCTGACCCTCAGCCGTCCCCTAATCCTAACCCGTACGCTGACACTAACCCGCGCCCTCACACGTACGCTCCCCCTAGAGCGTTGTCGTACCCTCACCTGGACCCTAAACCGTCCCCGTCCCCTAACCCTAACCCTAGCCCGAAGCCTAACCCTAACCCTTCCCCGAAGCCTGACCCTCAGCCGTCCCCTAATCCTAACCCGTACGCTGACACTAACCCGCGCCCTCACACGTACGCTCCCCCTAGAGCGTTGTCGTACCCTCACCTGGACCCTAAACCGTCCCCGTCCCTTAACCCTAACCCTAGCCCGAACCCTAACCCTAAACCTTCCCCGAAGCCTGACCCTCAGCCGTCCCCTAATCCTAACCCGTACGCTGACACTAACCCGCGCCCTCACACGTACGCTCCCCCTAGAGCGTTGTCCTACCCTCACCTGGACCCTAAACCGTCCCCGTCCCCTAACCCTAACCCTAGCCCGAACCCTAACCCTAACCCTTCCCCGAAGCCTGACCCTCAGCCGTCCCCTATTCCTAACCCGTACGCTGACACTAACCCGCGCCCTCACATGTACGCTCCCCCTAGAGCGTTGTCGTACCCTCACCTGGACCCTAAACCGTCCCCGTCCCCTAACCCTAACCCTAGCCCGAACCCTAACCCTAACCTTTCCCGAAGCCTGACCCTCAGCCGTCCCCTAATCCTAACCCGTACGCTGACACTAACCCACGCCCTCACACGTACGCTCCCCCTAGAGCGTTGTCGTACCCTCACCTGGACCCTAAACCGTCCCCGTCCCCTAACCTAACCCTAGCCCGAACCCTAACCCTAACCCTTCCCCGAAGCCTGACCCTCAGCCGTCCCCTAATCCTAACCCGTACGCTGACACTAACCCGCGCCCTCACACGTACGCTCCCCCTAGAGCGTTGTCGTACCCTCACCTGGACCCTAAACCGTCCCCGTCCCCTAACCCTAACCCTAGCCCGAACCCTAACCCTAACCCTTCCCCGAAGCCTGACCCTCAGCCGTCCCCTAATCCTAAACCGTACGCTGACACTAACCCGCGCCCTCACACGTACGCTCCCCCTAGAGTGTTGTCGTACCCTCACCTGGACCCTAAACCGTCCCCGTCCCCTAACCCTAACCCTAGCCCGAACCCTAACCCTAACCCTTCCCCGAAGCCTGACCCTCAGCCGTCCCCTAATCCTAAACCGTACGCTGACACTAACCCGCGCCCTCACACGTACACTCCCCCTAGAGCGCTGTCGTACCCTCACCTGAACACTAAACCGTCCCCGTCCCCTAACCCTAACCCTAGCCCGAACCCTCACCCTAACCCTTCCCCGAAGCCTGACCCTCAGCAGTCCCCTAATCCTAACCCGTACGCTGACACTAACCCGCGCCCTCACACGTACACTCCCCCTAGAGCGTTGTCGTACCCTCACCTGGACCCTAAACCGTCCCCATCCCCTAACCCTAACCCTAGCCCGAACCCTAACCCTAACCCTTCCCCGAAGCCTGACCCTCAGCCGTCCCCTAATCCTAACCCGTACGCTGACACTAACCCGCGCCCTCACACGTACTCTCCCCCTAGAGCGTTGTCGTACCCTCACCTGGACCCTAAACCGTCCCCGTCCCCTAACCCTAACCCTAGCCCGAACCCTAACCCTAACCCTTCCCCGAAGCCTGACCCTCAGCCGTCCCCTAATCCTAACCCGTCCGCTGACACTAACCCGCGCCCTCACACGTACGCTCCCCCTAGAACATTGTCGTACCCTCACCTGGACCCTAAACCGTCCCCGTCCCCTAACCCTAACCCTAGCCCGAACCCTAACCCTAACCCTTCCCCGAAGCCTGACACTCAGCCGTCCCCTAATCCTAACCCGTACGCTGACACTAACCCGCGCCCTCACACGTACGCTCCCCCTAGAGCGTTGTCGTACCCTCACCTGGACCCTGAACCGTCCCCGTCCCCTAAACCTAACCCTAGGCCGAAGCCTAACCCTAACCCTTCCCCGAAGCCTGACCCTCAGCCGTCCCCTAATCCTAACCCGTACGCTGACACTAACCCGCGCCCTCACACGTACGATCCCCCTAGAGCGTTGTCGTACCCTCACCTGGACCCTGAACCGTCCCCGTCCCCTAACCCTAACCCTAGGCCGAAGCCTAACCCTAACCCTTCCCCGAAGCCTGACCCTCAGCCGTCCCCTAATCCTAACCCGTACGCTGACACTAACCCGCGCCCTCACACGTACGCTCCCCCTAGAGCGTTGTCGTACCCTCACCTGGACCCTGAACCGTCCCCGTCCCCTAACCCTAACCCTAGCCCGAACCCTAACCCTAACCCTTCCCCGAAGCCTGACCCTCAGCCGTCCCCTAATCCTAACCCGTACGCTGACACTAACCCGCGCCCTCACACGTACGCTCCCCCTAGAGCGTTGTCGTACCCTCACCTGGACCCTGAACCGTCCCAGTCCCCTAACCCTAACCCTAGCCCGAAGCCTAACCCTAACCCTTCCCCGAAGCCTGACCCTCAGCCGTCCCCTAATCCTAACCCGTACGCTGACACTAACCCGCGCCCTCACACGTACGCTCCCCCTAGAGCGTTGTCGTACCCTCACCTGGACCCTGAACCGTCCCCGTCCTCTAACCCTAACCCTAGCCCGAAGCCTAACCCTAACCCTTCCCCGAAGCCTGACGCTCAGCCGTCCCCTAATCCTAACCCGTACGCTGACACTAACCCGCGCCCTCACACGTACGCTCCCCCTAGAGCGTTGTCGTACCCTCACCTGGACCCTAAACCGTCCCCGTCCCCTAACCCTAACCCTAGCCCGAACCCTAACCCTAACCCTTCCCCGAAGCCTGACCCTCAGCCGTCCCCTAATCCTAACCCGTACGCTGACACTAACCCGCCCCCTCACACGTACGCTCCCCCTAGAGCGTTGTCGTACCCTCACCTGGACCCTGAACCGTCCCCGTCCCCTAACCCTAACCCTAGCCCGAACCCTAACCCTAACCCTTCCCCGAAGCCTGACCCTCAGCCGTCCCCTAATCCTAACCCGTACGCTGACACTAACCCGCGCCCTCACACGTACGCTCCCCCTAGAGCGTTGTCGTACCCTCACCTGGACCCTGAACCGTCCCCGTCCCCTAACCCTAACCCTAGGCCGAAGCCTAACCCTAACCCTTCCACGAAGCCTGACCCTCAGCCGTCCCCTAATCCTAACCCGTACGCTGACACTAACCCGCGCCCTCACACGTACGCTCCCCCTAGAGCGTTGTCGTACCCTCACCTGGACCCTGAACCGTCCCCGTCCCCTAACCCTAACCCTAGGCCGAAGCCTAACCCTAACCCTTCCCCGAAGCCTGACCCTCAGCCGTCCCCTAATCCTAACCCGTACGCTGACACTAACCCGCGCCCTCACACGTACGCTCCCCCTAGAGCGTTGTCGTACCCTCACCTGGACCCTGAACCGTCCCTGTCCCCTAACCCTAACCCTAGGCTGAAGCCTAACCTAACCCTTCCCCGAAGCCTGACCCTCAGCCGTCCCCATATCCTAACCCGTACGCTGACACTAACCCGCGCCCTCACACATACGCTCCCCCTAGAGCGTTGTCGTACCCTCACCTGGACCCTGAACCGTCCCCGTCCCCTAACCCTAACCCTAGCCCGAACCCTAACCCTAACCCTTCCCCGAAGCCTGACCCTCAGCCGTCCCCTAATCCTAACCCGTACGCTGACACTAACCCGCGCCCTCACACGTACGCTCCACCTAGAGCGTTGTCGTACCCTCACCTGGACCCTAAACCGTCCCCGTCCCCTAACCCTAACCCTGGCCCGAACCCTAACCCTAACCCTTCCCCGAAGCCTGACCCTCAGCCGTCCCCTAATCCTAACCCGTACGCTGACACTAACCCGCGCCCTCACACGTACGCTCCCCCTAGAGCGTTGTCGTACCCTCACCTGGACCCTAAACCGTCCCCATCCCCTAACCCTAACCCTAGCCCGAAGCCTAACCCTAAGCCTTCCCCGAAGCCTGACCCTCAGCCGTCCCCTAATCCTAACCCGTACGCTGACACTAACCCGCGCCCTCACACGTACGCTCCCCCTAGAGTGTTGTCGTACCCTCACCTGGACCCTAAACCGTCCCCGTCCCCTAACCCTAACCCTAGCCCGAACCCTAACCCTAACCCTTCCCCGAAGCCTGACGCTCAGCCGTCCCCTAATCCTAACCCGTACGCTGACACTAACCGGCGGCCTCACACGTACGCTCCCCCTAGAGCGTTGTCGTACCCTCACCTGGACCCTAAACCGTCCCCGTCCCCTAACCCTAACCCTAGCCCGAAGCCTAACCCTAAGCCTTCCCCGAAGCCTGACCCTCAGCCGTCCCCTAATCCTAACCCGTACGCTGACACTAACCCGCGCCCTCACACGTACGCTCCCCCTAGAGTGTTGTCGTACCCTCACCTGGACCCTAAACCGTCCCCGTCCCCTAACCCTAACCCTAGCCCGAACCCTAACCCTAACCCTTCCCCGAAGCCTAACCCTCAGCCGTCCCCTAATCCTAACCCGTACGCTGACACTAACCCGCGCCCTCACACGTACGCTCCCCGTAGAGCGTTGTCGTACCCTCACCTGGACCCTAAACCGTCCCCGTCCCCTAACCCTAACCCTAGCCCGAACCCTAACCCTAACCCTTCCCCGAAGCCTGACCCTCAGCCGTCCCCTAATCCTAACCCGTACGCTGACACTAACCCGCGCCCTCACACGTACGCTCCCCCTAGAGCGTTGTCGTACCCTCACCTGGACCCTAAACCGTCCCCGTCCCCTAACCCTAACCCTAGCCCGAAGCCTAACCCTAACCCTTCCCCGAAGCCTGACTCTCAGCCGTCCCCTAATCCTAACCCGTACGCTGACACTAACCCGCGCCCTCACACGTACGCTCCCCCTAGAGCGTTGTCGTACCCTCACCTGGACCCTAAACCGTCCCCGTCCCCTAACCCTAACCCTAGCCCGAGGCCTAACCCTAACCCTTCCCCGAAGCCTGACCCTCAGCCGTCCCCTAATCCTAACCCGTACGCTGACACTAACCCGCGCCCTCACACGTACGCTCCCCCTAGAGCGTTGTCGTACCCTCACCTGGACCCTAAACCGTCCCCGTCCCCTAACCCTAACCCTAGCCCGAACCCTAACCCTAACCCTTCCCCGAAGCCTGACCCTCAGCCGTCCCCTAATCCTAACCCGTACGCTGACACTAACCCGCGCCCTCACACGTACGCTCCCCCTAGAGCGTTGTCGTACCCTCACCTGGACCCTAAACCGTCCCCGTCCCCTAACCCTAACCCTAGCCCGAACCCTAACCCTAACCCTTCCCCGAAGCCTGACCCTCAGCCGTCCCCTAATCCTAACCCGTACGCTGACACTAACCCGCGCCCTCACACGTACGCTCCCCCTAGAGCGTTGTCGTACCCTCACCTGGACCCTAAACCGTCCCCGTCCCCTAACCCTAACCCTAGCCCGAACCCTAACCCTAACCCTTCCCCGAAGCCTGACCCTCAGCCGTCCCCTAATCCTAACCCGTACGCTGACACTAACCCGCGCCCTCACACGTACGCTCCCCCTAGAGCGTTGTCGTACCCTCACCTGGACCCTAAACCGTCCCCGTCCCCTAACCCTAACCCTAGCCCGAAGCCTAACCCTAACCCTTCCCCGAAGCCTGACGCTCAGCCGTCCCCTAATCTTAACCCGTACGCTGACACTAACCCGCGCCCTCACACGTACGCTCCCCCTAGAGCGTTGTCGTACCCTCACCTGGACCCTAAACCGTCCCCGTCCCCTAACCCTAACCCTAGCCCGAACCCTAACCCTAACCCTTCCCCGAAGCCTGACCCTCAGCCGTCCCCTAATCCTAACCCGTACGCTGACACTAACCCGCGCCCTCACACGTACGCTCCCCCTAGAGCGTTGTCGTACCCTCACCTGGACCCTAAACCGTCCCCGTCCCCTAACCCTAACCCTAGCCCGAACCCTAACCCTAACCCTTCCCCGAAGCCTGACCCTCAGCCGTCCCCTAATCCTAACCCGTACGCTGACACTAACCCGCGCCCTCACACGTACGCTCCCCCTAGAGCGTTGTCGTACCCTCACCTGGACCCTAAACCGTCCCCGTCCCCTAACCCTAACCCTAGCCCGAAGCCTAACCCTAACCCTTCCCCGAAGCCTGACCCTCAGCCGTCCCCTAATCTTAACCCGTACGCTGACACTAACCCGCGCCCTCACACGTACGCTCCCCCTAGAGCGTTGTCGTACCCTCACCTGGACCCTAAACCGTCCCCGTCCCCTAACCCTAACCCTAGCCCAAACCCTAACCCTAACCCTTCCCCGAAGCCTGACCCTCAGCCGTCCCCTAATCCTAACCCGTACGCTGACACTAACCCGCGCCCTCACACGTACGCTCCCCCTAGAGCGTTGTCGTACCCTCACCTGGACCCTAAACCGTCCCCGTCCCCTAACCCTAACCCTGGCCCGAACCCTAACCCTAACCCTTCCCCGAAGCCTGACCCTCAGCCGTCCCCTAATCCTAACCCGTACGCTGACACTAACCCGCGCCCTCACACGTACGCTCCCCCTAGAGCGTTGTCGTACCCTCACCTGGACCCTGAACCGTCCCCGTCCCCTAACCCTAACCCTAGCCCAAACCCTAACCCTAACCCTTCCCTGAAGCCTGACCCTCAGCCGTCCCCTAATCCTAACCCGTACGCTGACACTAACCCGCGCCCTCACACGTACGCTCCCCCTAGAGCGTTGTCGTACCCTCACCTGGACCCTAAACCGTCCCCGTCCCCTAACCCTAACCCTAGCCCGAACCCTAACCCTAACCCTTCCCCGAAGCCTGACCCTCAGCCGTCCCCTAATCCTAACCCGTACGCTGACACTAACCCGCGCCCTCACCCGTACGCTCCCCCTAGAGCGTTATCGTACCCTCACCTGGACCCTGAACCGTCCCCGTCCCCTAACCCTAACCCTAGGCCGAAGCCTAACCCTAACCCTTCCCCGAAGCCTGACCCTCAGCCGTCCCCTAATCCTAACCCGTACATCTGACACTAACCCGCGCCCTCACACGTACGCTCCCCCTAGAGCGTTGTCGTACCCTCACCTGGACCCTAAACCGTCCCCGTCCCCTAACCCTAACCCTAGCCCGAACCCTAACCCTAACCCTTCCCCGAAGCCTGACCCTCAGCCGTCCCCTAATCCTAACCCGTACGCTGACACTAACCCGCGCCCTCACACGTACGCTCCCCCTAGAGCGTTGTCGTACCCTCACCTGGACCCTAAACCGTCCCCGTCCCCTAACCCTAACCCTACCCCGAACCCTAACCCTAACCCTTCCCCGAAGCCTGACCCTCAGCCGTCCCCTAATCCTAACCCGTACGCTGACACTAACCCGCGCCCTCACACGTACGCTCCCCCTAGAGCGTTGTCGTACCCTCACCTGGACCCTAAACCGTCCCCGTCCCCTAACCCTAACCCTAGCCCGAACCCTAACCCTAACCCTTCCCCGAAGCCTGACCCTCAGCCGTCCCCTAATCCTAACCCGTACGCTGACACTAACCCGCGCCCTCACACGTACGCTCCCCCTAGAGCGTTGTCGTACCCTCACCTGGACCCTAAACCGTCCCCGTCCCCTAACCCTAACCCTAGCCCGAACCCTAACCCTAACCCTTCCCCGAAGCCTGACCCTCAGCCGTCCCCTAATCCTAACCCGTACGCTGACACTAACCCGCGCCCTCACACGTACGCTCCCCCTAGAGCGTTGTCGTACCCTCACCTGGACCCTAAACCGTCCCCGTCCCCTAACCCTAACCCTAGCCCGAACCCTAACCCTAACCCTTCCCCGAAGCCTGACCCTCAGCCGTCCCCTAATCCTAACCCGTACGCTGACACTAACCCGCGCCCTCACACGTACGCTCCCCCTAGAGCGTTGTCGTACCCTCACCTGGACCCTAAACCGTCCCCGTCCCCGAACCCTAACCCTAGCCCGAAGCCTAACCCTAACCCTTCCCCGAAGCCTGACCCTCAGCCGTCCCCTAATCCTAACCCGTACGCTGACACTAACCCGCGCCCTCACACGTACGCTCCCCCTAGAGCGTTGTCATACCCTCACCTGGACCCTAAACCGTCCCCGTCCCCTAACCCTAACCCTAGCCCAAACCCTAACCCTAACCCTTCCCCGAAGCCTGACCCTCAGCCGTCCCCTAATCCTAACCCGTACGCTGACACTAACCCGCGCCCTCACACGTACGCTCCCCCTAGAGCGTTGTCGTACCCTCACCTGGACCCTAAACCGTCCCCGTCCCCTAACCCTAACCCTGGCCCGAACCCTAACCCTAACCCTTCCCCGAAGCCTGACCCTCAGCCGTCCCCTAATCCTAACCCGTACGCTGACACTAACCCGCGCCCTCACACGTACGCTCCCCCTAGAGCGTTGTCGTACCCTCACCTGGACCCTAAACCGTCCCCGTCCCCTAACCCTAACCCTAGCCCGAACCCTAACCCTAACCCTTCCCCGAAGCCTGACCCTCAGCCGTCCCCTAATCGTAACCCGTACGCTGACACTAACCCGCGCCCTCACACGTACGCTCCCCCTAGAGCGTTGTCGTACCCTCACCTGGACCCTAAACCGTCCCCGTCCCCTAACCCTAACCCTAGCCCGAACCCTAACCCTAACCCTTCCCCGAAGCCTGACCCTCAGCCGTCCCCTAATCCTAACCCGTACGCTGACACTAACCCGCGCCCTCACACGTACGCTCCCCCTAGAGCGTTGTCGTACCCTCACCTGGACCCTAAACCGTCCCCGTCCCCTAACCCTAACCCTAGCCCGAAGCCTAACCCTAACCCTTCCCCGAAGCCTGACCCTCAGCCGTCCCCTAATCTTAACCCGTACGCTGACACTAACCCGCGCCCTCACACGTACGCTCCCCCTAGAGCGTTGTCGTACCCTCACCTGGACCCTAAACCGTCCCCGTCCCCTAACCCTAACCCTAGCCCGAACCCTAACCCTAACCCTTCCCCGAAGCCTGACCCTCAGCCGTCCCCTAATCCTAACCCGTACGCTGACACTAACCCGCGCCCTCACACGTACGCTCCCCCTAGAGCGTTGTCGTACCCTCACCTGGACCCTAAACCGTCCCCGTCCCCTAACCCTAACCCTGGCCCGAACCCTAACCCTAACCCTTCCCCGAAGCCTGACCCTCAGCCGTCCCCTAATCCTAACCCGTACGCTGACACTAACCCGCGCCCTCACACGTACGCTCCCCCTAGAGCGTTGTCGTACCCTCACCTGGACCCTGAACCGTCCCCGTCCCCTAACCCTAACCCTAGCCCAAACCCTAACCCTAACCCTTCCCTGAAGCCTGACCCTCAGCCGTCCCCTAATCCTAACCCGTACGCTGACACTAACCCGCGCCCTCACACGTACGCTCCCCCTAGAGCGTTGTCGTACCCTCACCTGGACCCTAAACCGTCCCCGTCCCCTAACCCTAACCCTAGCCCGAACCCTAACCCTAACCCTTCCCCGAAGCCTGACCCTCAGCCGTCCCCTAATCCTAACCCGTACGCTGACACTAACCCGCGCCCTCACCCGTACGCTCCCCCTAGAGCGTTATCGTACCCTCACCTGGACCCTGAACCGTCCCCGTCCCCTAACCCTAACCCTAGGCCGAAGCCTAACCCTAACCCTTCCCCGAAGCCTGACCCTCAGCCGTCCCCTAATCCTAACCCGTACATCTGACACTAACCCGCGCCCTCACACGTACGCTCCCCCTAGAGCGTTGTCGTACCCTCACCTGGACCCTAAACCGTCCCCGTCCCCTAACCCTAACCCTAGCCCGAACCCTAACCCTAACCCTTCCCCGAAGCCTGACCCTCAGCCGTCCCCTAATCCTAACCCGTACGCTGACACTAACCCGCGCCCTCACACGTACGCTCCCCCTAGAGCGTTGTCGTACCCTCACCTGGACCCTAAACCGTCCCCGTCCCCTAACCCTAACCCTACCCCGAACCCTAACCCTAACCCTTCCCCGAAGCCTGACCCTCAGCCGTCCCCTAATCCTAACCCGTACGCTGACACTAACCCGCGCCCTCACACGTACGCTCCCCCTAGAGCGTTGTCGTACCCTCACCTGGACCCTAAACCATCCCCGTCCCCTAACCCTAACCCTAGCCCGAACCCTAACCCTAACCCTTCCCCGAAGCCTGACCCTCAGCCGTCCCCTAATCCTAACCCGTACGCTGACACTAACCCGCGCCCTCACACGTACGCTCCCCCTAGAGCGTTGTCGTACCCTCACCTGGACCCTAAACCGTCCCCGTCCCCTAACCCTAACCCTAGCCCGAACCCTAACCCTAACCCTTCCCCGAAGCCTGACCCTCAGCCGTCCCCTAATCCTAACCCGTACGCTGACACTAACCCGCGCCCTCACACGTACGCTCCCCCTAGAGCGTTGTCGTACCCTCACCTGGACCCTAAACCGTCCCCGTCCCCTAACCCTAACCCTAGCCCGAACCCTAACCCTAACCCTTCCCCGAAGCCTGACCCTCAGCCGTCCCCTAATCCTAACCCGTACGCTGACACTAACCCGCGCCCTCACACGTACGCTCCCCCTAGAGCGTTGTCGTACCCTCACCTGGACCCTAAACCGTCCCCGTCCCCGAACCCTAACCCTAGCCCGAAGCCTAACCCTAACCCTTCCCCGAAGCCTGACGCTCAGCCGTCCCCTAATCCTAACCCGTACGCTGACACTAACCCGCGCCCTCACACGTACGCTCCCCCTAGAGCGTTGTCATACCCTCACCTGGACCCTAAACCGTCCCCGTCCCCTAACCCTAACCCTAGCCCAAACCCTAACCCTAACCCTTCCCCGAAGCCTGACCCTCAGCCGTCCCCTAATCCTAACCCGTACGCTGACACTAACCCGCGCCCTCACACGTACGCTCCCCCTAGAGCGTTGTCGTACCCTCACCTGGACCCTAAACCGTCCCCGTCCCCTAACCCTAACCCTGGCCCGAACCCTAACCCTAACCCTTCCCCGAAGCCTGACCCTCAGCCGTCCCCTAATCCTAACCCGTACGCTGACACTAACCCGCGCCCTCACACGTACGCTCCCCCTAGAGCGTTGTCGTACCCTCACCTGGACCCTAAACCGTCCCCGTCCCCTAACCCTAACCCTGGCCCGAACCCTAACCCTAACCCTTCCCCGAAGCCTGACCCTCAGCCGTCCCCTAATCCTAACCCGTACGCTGACACTAACCCGCGCCCTCACACGTACGCTCCCCCTAGAGCGTTGTCGTACCCTCACCTGGACCCTAAACCGTCCCCGTCCCCTAACCCTAACCCTAGCCCGAACCCTAACCCTAACCCTTCCCCGAAGCCTGACCCTCAGCCGTCCCCTAATCGTAACCCGTACGCTGACACTAACCCGCGCCCTCACACGTACGCTCCCCCTAGAGCGTTGTCGTACCCTCACCTGGACCCTAAACCGTCCCCGTCCCCTAACCCTAACCCTAGCCCGAACCCTAACCCTAACCCTTCCCCGAAGCCTGACGCTCAGCCGTCCCCTAATCCTAACCCGTACGCTGACACTAACCGGCGGCCTCACACGTACGCTCCCCCTAGAGCGTTGTCGTACCCTCACCTGGACCCTAAACCGTCCCCGTCCCCTAACCCTAACCCTAGCCCGAACCCTAACCCTAACCCTTCCCCGAAGCCTAACCCTCAGCCGTCCCCTAATCCTAACCCGTACGCTGACACTAACCCGCGCCCTCACACGTACGCTCCCCGTAGAGCGTTGTCGTACCCTCACCTGGACCCTAAACCGTCCCCGTCCCCTAACCCTAACCCTAGCCCGAAGCCTAACCCTAACCCTTCCCCGAAGCCTGACCCTCAGCCGTCCGCTAATCCTAACCCGTACGCTGACACTAACCCGCACCCTCACACGTACGCTCCCCCTAGAGCGTTGTCGTACCCTCACCTGGACCCTAAACCGTCCCCGTCCCCTAACCCTAACCCTAGCCCGAAGCCTAACCCTAACCCTTCCCCGAAGCCTGACTCTCAGCCGTCCCCTAATCCTAACCCGTACGCTGACACTAACCCGCGCCCTCACACGTACGCTCCCCCTAGAGCGTTGTCGTACCCTCACCTGGACCCTAAACCGTCCCCGTCCCCTAACCCTAACCCTAGCCCGAGGCCTAACCCTAACCCTTCCCCGAAGCCTGACCCTCAGCCGTCCCCTAATCCTAACCCGTACGCTGACACTAACCCGCGCCCTCACACGTACGCTCCCCCTAGAGCGTTGTCGTACCCTCACCTGGACCCTAAACCGTCCCCGTCCCCTAACCCTAACCCTAGCCCGAACCCTAACCCTAACCCTTCCCCGAAGCCTGACCCTCAGCCGTCCCCTAATCCTAACCCGTACGCTGACACTAACCCGCGCCCTCACACGTACGCTCCCCCTAGAGCGTTGTCGTACCCTCACCTGGACCCTAAACCGTCCCCGTCCCCTAACCCTAACCCTAGCCCGAACCCTAACCCTAACCCTTCCCCGAAGCCTGACCCTCAGCCGTCCCCTAATCCTAACCCGTACGCTGACACTAACCCGCGCCCTCACACGTACGCTCCCCCTAGAGCGTTGTCGTACCCTCACCTGGACCCTAAACCGTCCCCGTCCCCTAACCCTAACCCTAGCCCGAACCCTAACCCTAACCCTTCCCCGAAGCCTGACCCTCAGCCGTCCCCTAATCCTAACCCGTACGCTGACACTAACCCGCGCCCTCACACGTACGCTCCCCCTAGAGCGTTGTCGTACCCTCACCTGGACCCTAAACCGTCCCCGTCCCCTAACCCTAACCCTAGCCCGAAGCCTAACCCTAACCCTTCCCCGAAGCCTGACCCTCAGCCGTCCCCTAATCCTAACCCGTACGCTGACACTAACCCGCGCCCTCACACGTACGCTCCCCCTAGAGCGTTGTCGTACCCTCACCTGGACCCTAAACCGTCCCCGTCCCCTAACCCTAACCCTAGCCCAAACCCTAACCCTAACCCTTCCCCGAAGCCTGACCCTCAGCCGTCCCCTAATCCTAACCCGTACGCTGACACTATCCCGCGCCCTCACACGTACGCTCCCCCTAGAGCGTTGTCGTACCCTCACCTGGACCCTAAACCGTCCCCGTCCCCTAACCCTAACCCTAGCCCGAACCCTAACCCTAACCCTTCCCCGAAGCCTGACCCTCAGCCGTCCCCTAATCCTAACCCGTACGCTGACACTAACCCGCGCCCTCACACGTACGCTCCCCCTAGAGCGTTGTCGTACCCTCACCTGGACCCTAAACCGTCCCCGTCCCCTAACCCTAACCCTAGCCCGAAGCCTAACCCTAACCCTTCCCCGAAGCCTGACCCTCAGCCGTCCCCTAATCCTAACCCGTACGCTGACACTAACCCGCGCCCTCACACGTACGCTCCCCCTAGAGCGTTGTCGTACCCTCACCTGGACCCTAAACCGTCCCCGTCCCCTAACCCTAACCCTGGCCCGAACCCTAACCCTAACCCTTCCCCGAAGCCTGACCCTCAGCCGTCCCCTAATCCTAACCCGTACGCTGACACTAACCCGCGCCCTCACACGTACGCTCCCCCTAGAGCGTTGTCGTACCCTCACCTGGACCCTAAACCGTCCCCGTCCCCTAACCCTAACCCTAGCCCGAACCCTAACCCTAAACCTTCCCCGAAGCCTGACCCTCAGCCGTCCCCTAATCGTAACCCGTACGCTGACACTAACCCGCGCCCTCACACGTACGCTCCCCCTAGAGCGTTGTCGTACCCTCACCTGGACTCTAAACCGTCCCCGTCCCCTAACCCTAACCCTAGCCCGAACCCTAACCCTAACCCTTCCCCGAAGCCTGACGCTCAGCCGTCCCCTAATCCTAACCCGTACGCTGACACTAACCGGCGGCCTCACACGTACGCTCCCCCTAGAGCGTTGTCGTACCCTCACCTGGACCCTAAACCGTCCCCGTCCCCTAACCCTAACCCTAGCCCGAACCCTAACCCTAACCCTTCCCCGAAGCCTAACCCTCAGCCGTCCCCTAATCCTAACCCGTACGCTGACACTAACCCGCGCCCTCACACGTACGCTCCCCGTAGAGCGTTGTCGTACCCTCACCTGGACCCTAAACCGTCCCCGTCCCCTAACCCTAACCCTAGCCCGAAGCCTAACCCTAACCCTTCCCCGAAGCCTGACCCTCAGCCATCCGCTAATCCTAACCCGTACGCTGACACTAACCCGCGCCCTCACACGTACGCTCCCCCTAGAGCGTTGTCGTACCCTCACCTGGACCCTAAACCGTCCCCGTCCCCTAACCCTAACCCTAGCCCGAAGCCTAACCCTAACCCTTCCCCGAAGCCTGACTCTCAGCCGTCCCCTAATCCTAACCCGTACGCTGACACTAACCCGCGCCCTCACACGTACGCTCCCCCTAGAGCGTTGTCGTACCCTCACCTGGACCCTAAACCGTCCCCGTCCCCTAACCCTAACCCTAGCCCGAGGCCTAACCCTAACCCTTCCCCGAAGCCTGACCCTCAGCCGTCCCCTAATCCTAACCCGTACGCTGACACTAACCCGCGCCCTCACACGTACGCTCCCCCTAGAGCGTTGTCGTACCCTCACCTGGACCCTAAACCGTCCCCGTCCCCTAACCCTAACCCTAGCCCGAACCCTAACCCTAACCCTTCCCCGAAGCCTGACCCTCAGCCGTCCCCTAATCCTAACCCGTACGCTGACACTAACCCGCGCCCTCACACGTACGCTCCCCCTAGAGCGTTGTCGTACCCTCACCTGGACCCTAAACCGTCCCCGTCCCCTAACCCTAACCCTAGCCCGAACCCTAACCCTAACCCTTCCCCGAAGCCTGACCCTCAGCCGTCCCCTAATCCTAACCCGTACGCTGACACTAACCCGCGCCCTCACACGTACGCTCCCCCTAGAGCGTTGTCGTACCCTCACCTGGACCCTAAACCGTCCCCGTCCCCGTCCCCTAACCCTAGCCCGAACCCTAACCCTAACCCTTCCCCGAAGCCTGACCCTCAGCCGTCCCCTAATTCTAACCCGTACGCTGACACTAACCCGCGCCCTCACACGTACGCTCCCCCTAGAGCGTTGTCGTACCCTCACCTGGACCCTGAACCGTCCCCGTCCCCTAACCCTAACCCTAGGCCGAACCCTAACCCTAACCCTTCCCCGAAGCCTGACCCTCAGCCGTCCCCTAATCCTAACCCGTACGCTGACACTAACCCGCGCCCTCACACGTACGCTCCCCCTAGAGCGTTGTCGTACCCTCACCTGGACCCTGAACCTTCCCCGTCCCCTAACCCTAACCCTAGGCCGAACCCTAACCCTAACCCTTCCCCGAAGCCTGACCCTCAGCCGTCCCCTAATCCTAACCCGTACGCTGACACTAACCCGCGCCCTCACACGTACGCTCCCCCTAGAGCGTTGTCGTACCCTCACCTGGACCCTAAACCGTCCCCGTCCCCTAACCCTAACCCTGGCCCGAACCCTAACCCTAACCCTTCCCCGAAGCCTGACCCTCAGCCGTCCCCTAATCCTAACCCGTACGCTGACACTAACCCGCGCCCTCACACGTACGCTCCCCCTAGAGCGTTGTCGTACCCTCACCTGGACCCTAAACCGTCCCCGTCCCCTAACCCTAACCCTAGCCCGAAGCCTAACCCTAACCCTTCCCCGAAGCCTGACCCTCAGCCGTCCCCTAATCCTAACCCGTACGCTGACACTAACCCGCGCCCTCACACGTACGCTCCCCGTAGAGCGTTGTCGTACCCTCACCTGGACCCTAAACCGTCCCCGTCCCCTAACCCTAACCCTAGCCCGAAGCCTAACCCTAACCCTTCCCCGAAGCCTGACCCTCAGCCGTCCGCTAATCCTAACCCGTACGCTGACACTAACCCGCACCCTCACACGTACGCTCCCCCTAGAGCGTTGTCGTACCCTCACCTGGACCCTAAACCGTCCCCGTCCCCTAACCCTAACCCTAGCCCGAAGCCTAACCCTAACCCTTCCCCGAAGCCTGACTCTCAGCCGTCCCCTAATCCTAACCCGTACGCTGACACTAACCCGCGCCCTCACACGTACGCTCCCCCTAGAGCGTTGTCGTACCCTCACCTGGACCCTAAACCGTCCCCGTCCCCTAACCCTAACCCTAGCCCGAGGCCTAACCCTAACCCTTCCCCGAAGCCTGACCCTCAGCCGTCCCCTAATCCTAACCCGTACGCTGACACTAACCCGCGCCCTCACACGTACGCTCCCCCTAGAGCGTTGTCGTACCCTCACCTGGACCCTAAACCGTCCCCGTCCCCTAACCCTAACCCTAGCCCGAACCCTAACCCTAACCCTTCCCCGAAGCCTGACCCTCAGCCGTCCCCTAATCCTAACCCGTACGCTGACACTAACCCGCGCCCTCACACGTACGCTCCCCCTAGAGCGTTGTCGTACCCTCACCTGGACCCTAAACCGTCCCCGTCCCCTAACCCTAACCCTAGCCCGAACCCTAACCCTAACCCTTCCCCGAAGCCTGACCCTCAGCCGTCCCCTAATCCTAACCCGTACGCTGACACTAACCCGCGCCCTCACACGTACGCTCCCCCTAGAGCGTTGTCGTACCCTCACCTGGACCCTAAACCGTCCCCGTCCCCTAACCCTAACCCTAGCCCGAACCCTAACCCTAACCCTTCCCCGAAGCCTGACCCTCAGCCGTCCCCTAATCCTAACCCGTACGCTGACACTAACCCGCGCCCTCACACGTACGCTCCCCCTAGAGCGTTGTCGTACCCTCACCTGGACCCTAAACCGTCCCCGTCCCCTAACCCTAACCCTAGCCCGAAGCCTAACCCTAACCCTTCCCCGAAGCCTGACCCTCAGCCGTCCCCTAATCCTAACCCGTACGCTGACACTAACCCGCGCCCTCACACGTACGCTCCCCCTAGAGCGTTGTCGTACCCTCACCTGGACCCTAAACCGTCCCCGTCCCCTAACCCTAACCCTAGCCCAAACCCTAACCCTAACCCTTCCCCGAAGCCTGACCCTCAGCCGTCCCCTAATCCTAACCCGTACGCTGACACTATCCCGCGCCCTCACACGTACGCTCCCCCTAGAGCGTTGTCGTACCCTCACCTGGACCCTAAACCGTCCCCGTCCCCTAACCCTAACCCTAGCCCGAACCCTAACCCTAACCCTTCCCCGAAGCCTGACCCTCAGCCGTCCCCTAATCCTAACCCGTACGCTGACACTAACCCGCGCCCTCACACGTACGCTCCCCCTAGAGCGTTGTCGTACCCTCACCTGGACCCTAAACCGTCCCCGTCCCCTAACCCTAACCCTAGCCCGAAGCCTAACCCTAACCCTTCCCCGAAGCCTGACCCTCAGCCGTCCCCTAATCCTAACCCGTACGCTGACACTAACCCGCGCCCTCACACGTACGCTCCCCCTAGAGCGTTGTCGTACCCTCACCTGGACCCTAAACCGTCCCCGTCCCCTAACCCTAACCCTGGCCCGAACCCTAACCCTAACCCTTCCCCGAAGCCTGACCCTCAGCCGTCCCCTAATCCTAACCCGTACGCTGACACTAACCCGCGCCCTCACACGTACGCTCCCCCTAGAGCGTTGTCGTACCCTCACCTGGACCCTAAACCGTCCCCGTCCCCTAACCCTAACCCTAGCCCGAACCCTAACCCTAAACCTTCCCCGAAGCCTGACCCTCAGCCGTCCCCTAATCGTAACCCGTACGCTGACACTAACCCGCGCCCTCACACGTACGCTCCCCCTAGAGCGTTGTCGTACCCTCACCTGGACTCTAAACCGTCCCCGTCCCCTAACCCTAACCCTAGCCCGAACCCTAACCCTAACCCTTCCCCGAAGCCTGACGCTCAGCCGTCCCCTAATCCTAACCCGTACGCTGACACTAACCGGCGGCCTCACACGTACGCTCCCCCTAGAGCGTTGTCGTACCCTCACCTGGACCCTAAACCGTCCCCGTCCCCTAACCCTAACCCTAGCCCGAACCCTAACCCTAACCCTTCCCCGAAGCCTAACCCTCAGCCGTCCCCTAATCCTAACCCGTACGCTGACACTAACCCGCGCCCTCACACGTACGCTCCCCGTAGAGCGTTGTCGTACCCTCACCTGGACCCTAAACCGTCCCCGTCCCCTAACCCTAACCCTAGCCCGAAGCCTAACCCTAACCCTTCCCCGAAGCCTGACCCTCAGCCATCCGCTAATCCTAACCCGTACGCTGACACTAACCCGCGCCCTCACACGTACGCTCCCCCTAGAGCGTTGTCGTACCCTCACCTGGACCCTAAACCGTCCCCGTCCCCTAACCCTAACCCTAGCCCGAAGCCTAACCCTAACCCTTCCCCGAAGCCTGACTCTCAGCCGTCCCCTAATCCTAACCCGTACGCTGACACTAACCCGCGCCCTCACACGTACGCTCCCCCTAGAGCGTTGTCGTACCCTCACCTGGACCCTAAACCGTCCCCGTCCCCTAACCCTAACCCTAGCCCGAGGCCTAACCCTAACCCTTCCCCGAAGCCTGACCCTCAGCCGTCCCCTAATCCTAACCCGTACGCTGACACTAACCCGCGCCCTCACACGTACGCTCCCCCTAGAGCGTTGTCGTACCCTCACCTGGACCCTAAACCGTCCCCGTCCCCTAACCCTAACCCTAGCCCGAACCCTAACCCTAACCCTTCCCCGAAGCCTGACCCTCAGCCGTCCCCTAATCCTAACCCGTACGCTGACACTAACCCGCGCCCTCACACGTACGCTCCCCCTAGAGCGTTGTCGTACCCTCACCTGGACCCTAAACCGTCCCCGTCCCCTAACCCTAACCCTAGCCCGAACCCTAACCCTAACCCTTCCCCGAAGCCTGACCCTCAGCCGTCCCCTAATCCTAACCCGTACGCTGACACTAACCCGCGCCCTCACACGTACGCTCCCCCTAGAGCGTTGTCGTACCCTCACCTGGACCCTAAACCGTCCCCGTCCCCGTCCCCTAACCCTAGCCCGAACCCTAACCCTAACCCTTCCCCGAAGCCTGACCCTCAGCCGTCCCCTAATTCTAACCCGTACGCTGACACTAACCCGCGCCCTCACACGTACGCTCCCCCTAGAGCGTTGTCGTACCCTCACCTGGACCCTGAACCGTCCCCGTCCCCTAACCCTAACCCTAGGCCGAACCCTAACCCTAACCCTTCCCCGAAGCCTGACCCTCAGCCGTCCCCTAATCCTAACCCGTACGCTGACACTAACCCGCGCCCTCACACGTACGCTCCCCCTAGAGCGTTGTCGTACCCTCACCTGGACCCTGAACCTTCCCCGTCCCCTAACCCTAACCCTAGGCCGAACCCTAACCCTAACCCTTCCCCGAAGCCTGACCCTCAGCCGTCCCCTAATCCTAACCCGTACGCTGACACTAACCCGCGCCCTCACACGTACGCTCCCCCTAGAGCGTTGTCGTACCCTCACCTGGACCCTAAACCGTCCCCGTCCCCTAACCCTAACCCTGGCCCGAACCCTAACCCTAACCCTTCCCCGAAGCCTGACCCTCAGCCGTCCCCTAATCCTAACCCGTACGCTGACACTAACCCGCGCCCTCACACGTACGCTCCCCCTAGAGCGTTGTCGTACCCTCACCTGGACCCTAAACCGTCCCCGTACCCTAACCCTAACCCTAGCCCGAAGCCTAACCCTAACCCTTCCCCGAAGCCTGACCCTCAGCCGTCCCCTAATCCTAACCCGTACGCTGACACTAACCCGCGCCCTCACACGTACGCTCCCCCTAGAGCGTTGTCGTACCCTCACCTGGACCCTAAACCGTCCCCGTCCCCTAACCCTAACCCTAGCCCGAACCCTAACCCTAACCCTTCCCCGAAGCCTGACGCTCGGCCGTCCCCTAATCCTAACCCGTACGCTGACACTAACCGGCGGCCTCACACGTACGCTCCCCCTAGAGCGTTGTCGTACCCTCACCTGGACCCTAAACCGTCCCCGTCCCCTAACCCTAACCCTAGCCCGAAACCTAACCCTAACCCTTCCCCGAAGCCTAACCCTCAGCCGTCCCCTAATCCTAACCCGTACGCTGACACTAACCCGCGCCCTCACACGTACGCTCCCCGTAGAGCGTTGTCGTACCCTCACCTGGACCCTAAACCGTCCCCGTCCCCTAACCCTAACCCTAGCCCGAACCCTAACCCTAACCCTTCCCCGTAGCCTGACCCTCAGCCGTCCCCTAATCCTAACCCGTACGCTGACACTAACCCGCGCCCTCACACGTACGCTCCCCCTAGAGCGTTGTCGTACCCTCACCTGGACCCTAAACCGTCCCCGTCCCCTAACCCTAACCCTAGCCCGAACCCTAACCCTAACCGTTCCCCGAAGCCTAACCCTCAGCCGTCCCCTAATCCTAACCCGTACGCTGACACTAACCCGCGCCCTCACACGTACGCTCCCCGTAGAGCGTTGTCGTACCCTCACCTGGACCCTAAACCGTCCCCGTCCCCTAACCCTAACCCTAGCCCGAAGCCTAACCCTAACCCTTCCCCGAAGCCTGACCCTCAGCCGTCCCCTAATCCTAACCCGTACGCTGACACTAACGCGCGCCCTCACACGTACGCTCCCCCTAGAGCGTTGTCGTACCCTCACCTGGACCCTAAACCGTCCCCGTCCCCTAACCCTAACCCTAGCCCGAAGCCGAACCCTAACCCTTCCCCGAAGCCTGACTCTCAGCCGTCCCCTAATCCTAACCCGTACGCTGACACTAACCCGCGCCCTCACACGTACGCTCCCCGTAGAGCGTTGTCGTACCCTCACCTGGACCCTAAACCGTCCCCGTCCCCTAACCCTAACCCTAGCCCGAGGCCTAACCCTAACCCTTCCCCGAAGCCTGACCCTCAGCCGTCCCCTAATCCTAACCCGTACGCTGACACTAACACGCGCCCTCACACGTACGCTCCCCCTAGAGCGTTGTCGTACCCTCACCTGGACCCTAAACCGTCCCCGTCCCCATCCCCTAACCCTAGCCGGAACCCTAACCCTAACCCTTCCCCGAAGCCTGACCCTCAGCCGTCCCCTAATTCTAACCCGTACGCTGACACTAACCCGCGCCCTCACACGTACGCTCCCCCTAGAGCGTTGTCGTACCCTCACCTGGACCCTGAACCGTCCCCGTCCCCTAACCCTAACCCTAGGCCGAAGCCTAACCCTAACCCTTCCCCGAAGCCTGACCCTCAGCCGTCCCCTAATCCTAACCCGTACGCTGACACTAACCCGCGCCCTCACACGTACGCTCCCCCTAGAGCGTTGTCGTACCCTCACCTGGACCCAGAACCGTCCCCGTCCCCTGACCCTAACCCTAGCCCGAACCCTAACCCTAACCCTTCCCCGAAGCCTGACCCTCAGCCGTCCCCTAATCCTAACCCGTACGCTGACACTAACCCGCGCCCTCACACGTACGCTCCCCCTAGAGCGTTGTCCTACCCTCACCTGGACCCTAAACCGTCCCCGTCCCCTAACCCTAACCCTAGCCCGAACCCTAACCCTAACCCTTCCCCGAAGCCTGACCCTCAGGCGTCCCCTAATCCTAACCCGTACGCTGACACTAACCCGCGCCCTCACACGTACGCTCCCCCTAGAGCGTTGTCGTACACTCACCTGGACCCTAAACCGTCCCCGTCCCCTAACCCTAACCCTAGCCCGAACCCTAACCCTAACCCTTCCCCGAAGCCTGACCCTCAGCCGTCCCCTAATCCTAACCCGTACGCTGACACTAACCCACGCCCTCACACGTACGCTCCCCCTAGAGCGTTCTCGTACCCTCACCTGGACCCTAAACCGTCCCCGTCCCCTAACCCTAACCCTAGCCCGAACCCTAACCCTAACCCTTCCCCGAAGCCTGACCCTCAGCCGTCCCCTAATCCTAACCCGTACGCTGACACTAACCCGCGCCCTCACACGTACGCTCCCCCTAGAGCGTTGTCGTACCCTCACCTGGACCCTAAACCATCCCCGTCCCCTAACCCTAACCCTAGCCCGAAGCCTAACCCTAACCCTTCCCCGAAGCCTGACCCTCAGCCGTCCCCTAATCCTAACCCGTACGCTGACACTAACCCGCGCCCTCACACGTACGCTCCCCCTAGAGCGTTGTCGTACCCTCACCTGGACCCTAAACCGTCCCCGTCCCCTAACCCTAACCCTAGCCCGAACCCTAACCCTAACCCTTCCCCGAAGCCTGACGCTCGGCCGTCCCCTAATCCTAACCCGTACGCTGACACTAACCGGCGGCCTCACACGTACGCTCCCCCTAGAGCGTTGTCGTACCCTCACCTGGACCCTAAACCGTCCCCGTCCCCTAACCCTAACCCTAGCCCGAAACCTAACCCTAACCCTTCCCCGAAGCCTAACCCTCAGCCGTCCCCTAATCCTAACCCGTACGCTGACACTAACCCGCGCCCTCACACGTACGCTCCCCGTAGAGCGTTGTCGTACCCTCACCTGGACCCTAAACCGTCCCCGTCCCCTAACCCTAACCCTAGCCCGAACCCTAACCCTAACCCTTCCCCGTAGCCTGACCCTCAGCCGTCCCCTAATCCTAACCCGTACGCTGACACTAACCCGCGCCCTCACACGTACGCTCCCCCTAGAGCGTTGTCGTACCCTCACCTGGACCCTAAACCGTCCCCGTCCCCTAACCCTAACCCTAGCCCGAACCCTAACCCTAACCGTTCCCCGAAGCCTAACCCTCAGCCGTCCCCTAATCCTAACCCGTACGCTGACACTAACCCGCGCCCTCACACGTACGCTCCCCGTAGAGCGTTGTCGTACCCTCACCTGGACCCTAAACCGTCCCCGTCCCCTAACCCTAACCCTAGCCCGAAGCCTAACCCTAACCCTTCCCCGAAGCCTGACCCTCAGCCGTCCCCTAATCCTAACCCGTACGCTGACACTAACGCGCGCCCTCACACGTACGCTCCCCCTAGAGCGTTGTCGTACCCTCACCTGGACCCTAAACCGTCCCCGTCCCCTAACCCTAACCCTAGCCCGAAGCCTAACCCTAACCCTTCCCCGAAGCCTGACTCTCAGCCGTCCCCTAATCCTAACCCGTACGCTGACACTAACCCGCGCCCTCACACGTACGCTCCCCGTAGAGCGTTGTCGTACCCTCACCTGGACCCTAAACCGTCCCCGTCCCCTAACCCTAACCCTAGCCCGAGGCCTAACCCTAACCCTTCCCCGAAGCCTGACCCTCAGCCGTCCCCTAATCCTAACCCGTACGCTGACACTAACACGCGCCCTCACACGTACGCTCCCCCTAGAGCGTTGTCGTACCCTCACCTGGACCCTAAACCGTCCCCGTCCCCATCCCCTAACCCTAGCCGGAACCCTAACCCTAACCCTTCCCCGAAGCCTGACCCTCAGCCGTCCCCTAATTCTAACCCGTACGCTGACACTAACCCGCGCCCTCACACGTACGCTCCCCCTAGAGCGTTGTCGTACCCTCACCTGGACCCTGAACCGTCCCCGTCCCCTAACCCTAACCCTAGGCCGAAGCCTAACCCTAACCCTTCCCCGAAGCCTGACCCTCAGCCGTCCCCTAATCCTAACCCGTACGCTGACACTAACCCGCGCCCTCACACGTACGCTCCCCCTAGAGCGTTGTCGTACCCTCACCTGGACCCAGAACCGTCCCCGTCCCCTGACCCTAACCCTAGCCCGAACCCTAACCCTAACCCTTCCCCGAAGCCTGACCCTCAGCCGTCCCCTAATCCTAACCCGTACGCTGACACTAACCCGCGCCCTCACACGTACGCTCCCCCTAGAGCGTTGTCCTACCCTCACCTGGACCCTAAACCGTCCCCGTCCCCTAACCCTAACCCTAGCCCGAACCCTAACCCTAACCCTTCCCCGAAGCCTGACCCTCAGGCGTCCCCTAATCCTAACCCGTACGCTGACACTAACCCGCGCCCTCACACGTACGCTCCCCCTAGAGCGTTGTCGTACACTCACCTGGACCCTAAACCGTCCCCGTCCCCTAACCCTAACCCTAGCCCGAACCCTAACCCTAACCCTTCCCCGAAGCCTGACCCTCAGCCGTCCCCTAATCCTAACCCGTACGCTGACACTAACCCACGCCCTCACACGTACGCTCCCCCTAGAGCGTTCTCGTACCCTCACCTGGACCCTAAACCGTCCCCGTCCCCTAACCCTAACCCTAGCCCGAACCCTAACCCTAACCCTTCCCCGAAGCCTGACCCTCAGCCGTCCCCTAATCCTAACCCGTACGCTGACACTAACCCGCGCCCTCACACGTACGCTCCCCCTAGAGCGTTGTCGTACCCTCACCTGGACCCTAAACCATCCCCGTCCCCTAACCCTAACCCTAGCCCGAAGCCTAACCCTAACCCTTCCCCGAAGCCTGACCCTCAGCCGTCCCCTAATCCTAACCCGTACACTGACACTAACCCGCGCCCTCACACGTACGCTCCCCCTAGAGCGTTGTCGTACCCTCACCTGGACCCTGAACCGTCCCCGTCCCCTAACCCTAACCCTAGCCCGAACCCTAACCCTAACACTTCCCCGAAGCCTGACCCTCAGCCGTCCCCTAATCCTAACCCGTACGCTGACACTAACCCGCGCCCTCACACGTACTCTCCCCCTAGAGCGTTGTCGTACCCTCACCTGGACCCTGAACCGTCCCCGTCCCCTAACCCTAACCCTAGCCCGAACCCTAACCCTAACCCTTCCCCGAAGCCTGACCCTCAGCCGTCCCCTAATCCTAACCCGTACGCTGACACTAACCCGCGCCCTCACACGTACGCTCCCCCTAGAGCGTTGTCGTACCCTCACCTGGACCCTAAACCGTCCCCGTCCCCTAACCCTAACCCTAGCCCGAACCCTAACCCTAACCCTTCCCCGAAGCCTGAACCTCAGCCGTCCCCTAATCCTAACCCGTACGCTGACACTAACCCGCGCCCTCACACGTACGCTCCCCCTAGAGCGTTGTCGTACCCTCACCTGGACCCTAAACCGTCCCCGTCCCCTAACCCTAACCCTAGCCCGAACCCTAACCCTAATCCTTCCCCGAAGCCTGACACTCAGCCGTCCCCTAATCCTAACCCGTACGCTGACACTAACCCGCGCCCTCACACGTACGCTCCCCCTAGAGCGTTGTCGTACCCTCATCTGGACCCTAAACCGTCCCCGTCCCCTAATCCTAACCCTAGCCCGAACCCTAACCCTAACCCTTCCCCGAAGCCTGACCCTCAGCCGTCCCCTAATCCTAACCCGTACGCTGACACTAACCCGCGCCCTCACACGTACGCTCCCCCTAGAGCATTGTCGTACCCTCACCTGGACCCTAAACCGTCCCCGTCCCCTAACCCTAACCCTAGCCCGAACCCTAACCCTAACCCTTCCCCGAAGCCTGACCCTCAGGCGTCCCCTAATCCTAACCCGTACGCTGACACTAACCCGCGCCCTCACACTTACGCTCCCCCTAGAGCGTTGTCGTACCATCACCTGGACCCTAAACCGTCCCCGTCCCCTAACCCTAACCCTAGCCCGAACCCTAACCCTAACCCTTCCCCGAAGCCTGACCCTCAGCCGTCCCCTAATCCTAACCCGTACGCTGACACTAACCCACGCCCTCACACGTACGCTCCCCCTAGAGCGTTGTCGTACCCTCACCTGGACCCTGAACCGTCCCCGTCCCCTAACCCTAACCCTAGCCCGAACCCTAACCCTAACCCTTCCCCGAAGCCTGACCCTCAGCCGTCCCCTAATCCTAACCCGTACGCTGACACTAACCCACGCCCTCACACGTACGCTCCCCCTAGAGCGTTGTCCTACCCTCACCTGGACCCTGAACCGTCCCCGTCCCCTAACCCTAACCCTAGCCCGAACCCTAACCCTAACCCTTCCCCGAAGGCTGACCCTCAGCCGTCCCCTAATCCTAACCCGTACGCTGACACTAACCCGCGCCCTCACACGTACGCTCCCCCTAGAGCGTTGTCGTACCCTCACCTGGACCCTGAACCGTCCCCGTCCCCTAACCCTAACCCTAGGCCGAAGCCTAATTCTAACCCTTCCCCGAAGCCTGACCCTCAGCCGTCCCCTAATCCTAACCCGTACGCTGACACTAACCCGCGCCCTCACACGTACGCTTCCCCTAGAGCGTTGTCGTACCCTCACCTGGACCCTGAACCGTCCCCGTCCCCTAACCCTAACCCTAGGCCGAAGCCTAACCCTAACCCTTCCCCGAAGCCTGACCCTCAGCCGTCCCCTAATCCTAACCCGTACGCTGACACTAACCCGCGCCCTCACACGTACGCTCCCCCTAGAGCGTTGTCGTACCCTCACCTGGACCCTGAACCGTCCCCGTCCCCTAACCCTAACCCTAGCCCGAAGCCTAACCCTAACCCTTCCCCGAAGCCTGACCCTCAGCCGTCCCCTAATCCTAACCCGTACGCTGACACTAACCCGCGCCCTCACACGTACGCTCCCCCTAGAGCGTTGTCGTACCCTCACCTGGACCCTAAACCATCCCCGTCCCCTAACCCTAACCCTAGCCCGAAGCCTAACCCTAACCCTTCCCCGAAGCCTGACCCTCAGCCGTCCCCTAATCCTAACCCGTACGCTGACACTAACCCGCGCCCTCACACGTACGCTCCCCCTAGAGCGTTGTCGTACCCTCACCTGGACCCTAAACCGTCCCCGTCCCCTGACCCTAACCCTAGCCCGAACCCTAACCCTAACCCTTCCCCGAAGCCTGACCCTCAGCCGTCCCCTAATCCTAACCCGTACGCTGACACTAACCCGCGCCCTCACACGTACGCTCCCCCTAGAGCGTTGTCCTACCCTCACCTGGACCCTAAACCGTCCCCGTCCCCTAACCCTAACCCTAGCCCGAACCCTAACCCTAACCCTTCCCCGAAGCCTGACCCTCAGGCGTCCCCTAATCCTAACCCGTACGCTGACACTAACCCGCGCCCTCACACGTACGCTCCCCCTAGAGCGTTGTCGTACACTCACCTGGACCCTAAACCGTCCCCGTCCCCTAACCCTAACCCTAGCCCGAACCCTAACCCTAACCCTTCCCCGAAGCCTGACCCTCAGCCGTCCCCTAATCCTAACCCGTACGCTGACACTAACCCACGCCCTCACACGTACGCTCCCCCTAGAGCGTTGTCGTACCCTCACCTGGACCCTAAACCGTCCCCGTCCCCTAACCCTAACCCTAGCCCGAACCCTAACCCTAACCCTTCCCCGAAGCCTGACCCTCAGCCGTCCCCTAATCCTAACCCGTACGCTGACACTAACCCGCGCCCTCACACGTACGCTCCCCCTAGAGCGTTGTCGTACCCTCACCTGGACCCTAAACCGTCCCCGTCCCCTAACCCTAACCCTAGCCCGAACCCTAACCCTAACCCTTCCCCGAAGCCTGACCCTCAGCCGTCCCCTAATCCTAACCCGTACGCTGACACTAACCCGCGCCCTCACACGTACGCTCCCCCTAGAGCGTTGTCGTACCCTCACCTGGACCCTAAACCGTCCCCGTCCCCTAACCCTAACCCTAGCCCGAACCCTAACCCTAACCCTTCCCCGAAGCCTGACCCTCAGCCGTCCCCTAATCCTAACCCGTACACTGACACTAACCCGCGCCCTCACACGTACGCTCCCCCTAGAGCGTTGTCGTACCCTCACCTGGACCCTGAACCGTCCCCGTCCCCTAACCCTAACCCTAGCCCGAACCCTAACCCTAACACTTCCCCGAAGCCTGACCCTCAGCCGTCCCCTAATCCTAACCCGTACGCTGACACTAACCCGCGCCCTCACACGTACTCTCCCCCTAGAGCGTTGTCGTACCCTCACCTGGACCCTGAACCGTCCCCGTCCCCTAACCCTAACCCTAGCCCGAACCCTAACCCTAACCCTTCCCCGAAGCCTGACCCTCAGCCGTCCCCTAATCCTAACCCGTACGCTGACACTAACCCGCGCCCTCACACGTACGCTCCCCCTAGAGCGTTGTCGTACCCTCACCTGGACCCTAAACCGTCCCCGTCCCCTAACCCTAACCCTAGCCCGAACCCTAACCCTAACCCTTCCCCGAAGCCTGAACCTCAGCCGTCCCCTAATCCTAACCCGTACGCTGACACTAACCCGCGCCCTCACACGTACGCTCCCCCTAGAGCGTTGTCGTACCCTCACCTGGACCCTAAACCGTCCCCGTCCCCTAACCCTAACCCTAGCCCGAACCCTAACCCTAATCCTTCCCCGAAGCCTGACACTCAGCCGTCCCCTAATCCTAACCCGTACGCTGACACTAACCCGCGCCCTCACACGTACGCTCCCCCTAGAGCGTTGTCGTACCCTCATCTGGACCCTAAACCGTCCCCGTCCCCTAATCCTAACCCTAGCCCGAACCCTAACCCTAACCCTTCCCCGAAGCCTGACCCTCAGCCGTCCCCTAATCCTAACCCGTACGCTGACACTAACCCGCGCCCTCACACGTACGCTCCACCTAGAGCATTGTCGTACCCTCACCTGGACCCTAAACCGTCCCCGTCCCCTAACCCTAACCCTAGCCCGAACCCTAACCCTAACCCTTCCCCGAAGCCTGACCCTCAGCCGTCCCCTAATCCTAACCCGTACGCTGACACTAACCCGCGCCCTCACACGTACGCTCCCCCTAGAGCGTTGTCGTACCCTCACCTGGACCCTGAACCGTCCCCGTCCCCTAACCCTAACCCTAGCCCGAACCCTAACCCTAACCCTTCCCCGAAGCCTGACCCTCAGCCGTCCCCTAATCCTAACCCGTACGCTGACACTAACCCGCGCCCTCACACGTACGCTCCCCCTAGAGCGTTGTCCTACCCTCACCTGGACCCTGAACCGTCCCCGTCCCCTAACCCTAACCCTAGCCCGAACCCTAACCCTAACCCTTCCCCGAAGGCTGACCCTCAGCCGTCCCCTAATCCTAACCCGTACGCTGACACTAACCCGCGCCCTCACACGTACGCTCCCCCTAGAGCGTTGTCGTACCCTCACCTGGACCCTGAACCGTCCCCGTCCCCTAACCCTAACCCTAGGCCGAAGCCTAATTCTAACCCTTCCCCGAAGCCTGACCCTCAGCCGTCCCCTAATCCTAACCCGTACGCTGACACTAACCCGCGCCCTCACACGTACGCTTCCCCTAGAGCGTTGTCGTACCCTCACCTGGACCCTGAACTGTCCCCGTCCCCTAACCCTAACCCTAGGCCGAAGCCTAACCCTAACCCTTCCCCGAAGCCTGACCCTCAGCCGTCCCCTAATCCTAACCCGTACGCTGACACTAACCCGCGCCCTCACACGTACGCTCCCCCTAGAGCGTTGTCGTACCCTCACCTGGACCCTGAACCGTCCCCGTCCCCTAACCCTAACCCTAGCCCGAAGCCTAACCCTAACCCTTCCCCGAAGCCTGACCCTCAGCCGTCCCCTAATCCTAACCAGTACGCTGACACTAACCCGCGCCCTCACATGTACGCTCCCCCTAGAGCGTTGTCGTACCCTCACCTGGACCCTAAACCATCCCCGTCCCCTAACCCTAACCCTAGCCCGAAGCCTAACCCTAACCCTTCCCCGAAGCCTGACCCTCAGCCCTCCCCTAATCCTAACCCGTACGCTGACACTAACCCGCGCCCTCACACGTACGCTCCCCCTAGAGCGTTGTCGTACCCTCACCTGGACCCTAAACCGTCCCCGTCCCCTGACCCTAACCCTAGCCCGAACCCTAACCCTTCCCCGAAGCCTGACCCTCAGCCGTCCCCTAATCCTAACCCGTACGCTGACACTAACCCGCGCCCTCACACGTACGCTCCCCCTAGAGCGTTGTCCTACCCTCACCTGGACCCTAAACCGTTCCCGTCCCCTAACCCTAACCCTAGCCCGAACCCTAACCCTAACCCTTCCCCGAAGCCTGACCCTCAGGCGTCCCCTAATTCTAACCCGTACGCTGACACTAACCCGCGCCCTCACACGTACGCTCCCCCTAGAGCGTTGTCGTACACTCACCTGGACCCTAAACCGTCCCCGTCCCCTAACCCTAACCCTAGCCCGAACCCTAACCCTAACCCTTCCCCGAAGCCTGACCCTCAGCCGTCCCCTAATCCTAACCCGTACAATGACACTAACCCACGCCCTCACACGTACGCTCCCCCTAGAGCGTTGTCGTACCCTCACCTGGACCCTAAACCGTCCCCGTCCCCTAACCCTAACCCTAGCCCGAACCCTAACCCTAACCCTTCCCCGAAGCCTGACCCTCAGCCGTCCCCTAATCCTAACCCGTACGCTGACACTAACCCGCGCCCTCACACGTACGCTCCCCCTAGAGCGTTGTCGTACCCTCACCTGGACCCTAAACCGTCCCCGTCCCCTAACCCTAACCCTAGCCCGAACCCTAACCCTAACCCTTCCCCGAAGCCTGACCCTCAGCCGTCCCCTAATCCTAACCCGTACGCTGACACTAACCCGCGCCCTCACACGTACGCTCCCCCTAGAGCGTTGTCGTACCCTCACCTGGACCCTAAACCGTCCCCGTCCCCTAACCCTAACCCTAGGCCGAACCCTAACCCTAACACTTCCCCGAAGCCTGACCCTCAGCCGTCCCCTAATCCTAACCCGTACACTGACACTAACCCGCGCCCTCACACGTACGCTCCCCCTAGAGCGTTGTCGTACCCTCACCTGGACCCTGAACCGTTCCCGTCCCCTAACCCTAACCCTAGCCCGAACCCTAACCCTAACACTTCCCCGAAGCCTGACCCTCAGCCGTCCCCTAATCCTAACCCGTACGCTGACACTAACCCGCGCCCTCACACGTACTCTCCCCCTAGAGCGTTGTCGTACCCTCACCTGGACCCTGAACCGTCCCCGTCCCCTAACCCTAACCCTAGCCCGAACCCTAACCCTAACCCTTCCCCGAAGCCTGACCCTCAGCCGTCCCCTAATCCTAACCCGTACGCTGACACTAACCCGCGCCCTCACACGTACGCTCCCCCTAGAGCGTTGTCGTACCCTCACCTGGACCCTAAACCGTCCCCGTCCCCTAACCCTAACCCTAGCCCGAACCCTAACCCTAACCCTTCCCCGAAGCCTGACCCTCAGGCGTCCCCTAATCCTAACCCGTACGCTGACACTAACCCGCGCCCTCACACGTACGCTCCCCCTAGAGCGTTGTCGTACCCTCACCTGGACCCTAAACCATCCCCGTCCCCTAACCCTAACCCTAGCCCGAAGCCTAACCCTAACCCTTCCCCGAAGCCTGACCCTCAGCCGTCCCCTAATCCTAACCCGTACGCTGACACTAACCCGCGCCCTCACACGTACGCTCCCCCTAGAGCGTTGTCGTACCCTCACCTGGACCCTAAACCGTCCCCGTCCCCTGACCCTAACCCTAGCCCGAACCCTAACCCTAACCCTTCCCCGAAGCCTGACCCTCAGCCGTCCCCTAATCCTAACCCGTACGCTGACACTAACCCGCGCCCTCACACGTACGCTCCCCCTAGAGCGTTGTCCTACCCTCACCTGGACCCTAAACCGTCCCCGTCCCCTAACCCTAACCCTAGCCCGAACCCTAACCCTAACCCTTCCCCGAAGCCTGACCCTCAGGCGTCCCCTAATCCTAACCCGTACGCTGACACTAACCCGCGCCCTCACACGTACGCTCCCCCTAGAGCGTTGTCGTACACTCACCTGGACCCTAAACCGTCCCCGTCCCCTAACCCTAACCCTAGCCCGAACCCTAACCCTAACCCTTCCCCGAAGCCTGACCCTCAGCCGTCCCCTAATCCTAACCCGTACGCTGACACTAACCCACGCCCTCACACGTACGCTCCCCCTAGAGCGTTGTCGTACCCTCACCTGGACCCTAAACCGTCCCCGTCCCCTAACCCTAACCCTAGCCCGAACCCTAACCCTAACCCTTCCCCGAAGCCTGACCCTCAGCCGTCCCCTAATCCTAACCCGTACGCTGACACTAACCCGCGCCCTCACACGTACGCTCCCCCTAGAGCGTTGTCGTACCCTCACCTGGACCCTAAACCGTCCCCGTCCCCTAACCCTAACCCTAGCCCGAACCCTAACCCTAACCCTTCCCCGAAGCCTGACCCTCAGCCGTCCCCTAATCCTAACCCGTACGCTGACACTAACCCGCGCCCTCACACGTACGCTCCCCCTAGAGCGTTGTCGTACCCTCACCTGGACCCTAAACCGTCCCCGTCCCCTAACCCTAACCCTAGCCCGAACCCTAACCCTAACCCTTCCCCGAAGCCTGACCCTCAGCCGTCCCCTAATCCTAACCCGTACACTGACACTAACCCGCGCCCTCACACGTACGCTCCCCCTAGAGCGTTGTCGTACCCTCACCTGGACCCTGAACCGTCCCCGTCCCCTAACCCTAACCCTAGCCCGAACCCTAACCCTAACACTTCCCCGAAGCCTGACCCTCAGCCGTCCCCTAATCCTAACCCGTACGCTGACACTAACCCGCGCCCTCACACGTACTCTCCCCCTAGAGCGTTGTCGTACCCTCACCTGGACCCTGAACCGTCCCCGTCCCCTAACCCTAACCCTAGCCCGAACCCTAACCCTAACCCTTCCCCGAAGCCTGACCCTCAGCCGTCCCCTAATCCTAACCCGTACGCTGACACTAACCCGCGCCCTCACACGTACGCTCCCCCTAGAGCGTTGTCGTACCCTCACCTGGACCCTAAACCGTCCCCGTCCCCTAACCCTAACCCTAGCCCGAACCCTAACCCTAACCCTTCCCCGAAGCCTGAACCTCAGCCGTCCCCTAATCCTAACCCGTACGCTGACACTAACCCGCGCCCTCACACGTACGCTCCCCCTAGAGCGTTGTCGTACCCTCACCTGGACCCTAAACCGTCCCCGTCCCCTAACCCTAACCCTAGCCCGAACCCTAACCCTAATCCTTCCCCGAAGCCTGACACTCAGCCGTCCCCTAATCCTAACCCGTACGCTGACACTAACCCGCGCCCTCACACGTACGCTCCCCCTAGAGCGTTGTCGTACCCTCATCTGGACCCTAAACCGTCCCCGTCCCCTAATCCTAACCCTAGCCCGAACCCTAACCCTAACCCTTCCCCGAAGCCTGACCCTCAGCCGTCCCCTAATCCTAACCCGTACGCTGACACTAACCCGCGCCCTCACACGTACGCTCCACCTAGAGCATTGTCGTACCCTCACCTGGACCCTAAACCGTCCCCGTCCCCTAACCCTAACCCTAGCCCGAACCCTAACCCTAACCCTTCCCCGAAGCCTGACCCTCAGGCGTCCCCTAATCCTAACCCGTACGCTGACACTAACCCGCGCCCTCACACTTACGCTCCCCCTAGAGCGTTGTCGTACCCTCACCTGGACCCTAAACCGTCCCCGTCCCCTAACCCTAACCCTAGCCCGAACCCTAACCCTAACCCTTCCCCGAAGCCTGACCCTCAGCCGTCCCCTAATCCTAACCCGTACGCTGACACTAACCCGCGCCCTCACACGTACGCTCCCCCTAGAGCGTTGTCGTACCCTCACCTGGACCCTGAACCGTCCCCGTCCCCTAACCCTAACCCTAGCCCGAACCCTAACCCTAACCCTTCCCCGAAGCCTGACCCTCAGCCGTCCCCTAATCCTAACCCGTACGCTGACACTAACCCGCGCCCTCACACGTACGCTCCCCCTAGAGCGTTGTCCTACCCTCACCTGGACCCTGAACCGTCCCCGTCCCCTAACCCTAACCCTAGCCCGAACCCTAACCCTAACCCTTCCCCGAAGGCTGACCCTCAGCCGTCCCCTAATCCTAACCCGTACGCTGACACTAACCCGCGCCCTCACACGTACGCTCCCCCTAGAGCGTTGTCGTACCCTCACCTGGACCCTGAACCGTCCCCGTCCCCTAACCCTAACCCTAGGCCGAAGCCTAATTCTAACCCTTCCCCGAAGCCTGACCCTCAGCCGTCCCCTAATCCTAACCCGTACGCTGACACTAACCCGCGCCCTCACACGTACGCTTCCCCTAGAGCGTTGTCGTACCCTCACCTGGACCCTGAACTGTCCCCGTCCCCTAACCCTAACCCTAGGCCGAAGCCTAACCCTAACCCTTCCCCGAAGCCTGACCCTCAGCCGTCCCCTAATCCTAACCCGTACGCTGACACTAACCCGCGCCCTCACACGTACGCTCCCCCTAGAGCGTTGTCGTACCCTCACCTGGACCCTGAACCGTCCCCGTCCCCTAACCCTAACCCTAGCCCGAAGCCTAACCCTAACCCTTCCCCGAAGCCTGACCCTCAGCCGTCCCCTAATCCTAACCAGTACGCTGACACTAACCCGCGCCCTCACATGTATGCTCCCCCTAGAGCGTTGTCGTACCCTCACCTGGACCCTAAACCATCCCCGTCCCCTAACCCTAACCCTAGCCCGAAGCCTAACCCTAACCCTTCCCCGAAGCCTGACCCTCAGCCGTCCCCTAATCCTAACCCGTACGCTGACACTAACCCGCGCCCTCACACGTACGCTCCCCCTAGAGCGTTGTCGTACCCTCACCTGGACCCTAAACCGTCCCCGTCCCCTGACCCTAACCCTAGCCCGAACCCTAACCCTAACCCTTCCCCGAAGCCTGACCCTCAGCCGTCCCCTAATCCTAACCCGTACGCTGACACTAACCCGCGCCCTCACACGTACGCTCCCCCTAGAGCGTTGTCCTACCCTCACCTGGACCCTAAACCGTTCCCGTCCCCTAACCCTAACCCTAGCCCGAACCCTAACCCTAACCCTTCCCCGAAGCCTGACCCTCAGGCGTCCCCTAATTCTAACCCGTACGCTGACACTAACCCGCGCCCTCACACGTACGCTCCCCCTAGAGCGTTGTCGTACACTCACCTGGACCCTAAACCGTCCCCGTCCCCTAACCCTAACCCTAGCCCGAACCCTAACCCTAACCCTTCCCCGAAGCCTGACCCTCAGCCGTCCCCTAATCCTAACCCGTACAATGACACTAACCCACGCCCTCACACGTACGCTCCCCCTAGAGCGTTGTCGTACCCTCACCTGGACCCTAAACCGTCCCCGTCCCCTAACCCTAACCCTAGCCCGAACCCTAACCCTAACCCTTCCCCGAAGCCTGACCCTCAGCCGTCCCCTAATCCTAACCCGTACGCTGACACTAACCCGCGCCCTCACACGTACGCTCCCCCTAGAGCGTTGTCGTACCCTCACCTGGACCCTAAACCGTCCCCGTCCCCTAACCCTAACCCTAGCCCGAACCCTAACCCTAACCCTTCCCCGAAGCCTGACCCTCAGCCGTCCCCTAATCCTAACCCGTACGCTGACACTAACCCGCGCCCTCACACGTACGCTCCCCCTAGAGCGTTGTCGTACCCTCACCTGGACCCTAAACCGTCCCCGTCCCCTAACCCTAACCCTAGGCCGAACCCTAACCCTAACCCTTCCCCGAAGCCTGACCCTCAGCCGTCCCCTAATCCTAACCCGTACACTGACACTAACCCGCGCCCTCACACGTACGCTCCCCCTAGAGCGTTGTCGTACCCTCACCTGGACCCTGAACCGTTCCCGTCCCCTAACCCTAACCCTAGCCCGAACCCTAACCCTAACACTTCCCCGAAGCCTGACCCTCAGCCGTCCCCTAATCCTAACCCGTACGCTGACACTAACCCGCGCCCTCACACGTACTCTCCCCCTAGAGCGTTGTCGTACCCTCACCTGGACCCTGAACCGTCCCCGTCCCCTAACCCTAACCCTAGCCCGAACCCTAACCCTAACCCTTCCCCGAAGCCTGACCCTCAGCCGTCCCCTAATCCTAACCCGTACGCTGACACTAACCCGCGCCCTCACACGTACGCTCCCCCTAGAGCGTTGTCGTACCCTCACCTGGACCCTAAACCGTCCCCGTCCCCTAACCCTAACCCTAGCCCGAACCCTAACCCTAACCCTTCCCCGAAGCCTGAACCTCAGCCGTCCCCTAATCCTAACCCGTACGCTGACACTAACCCGCGCCCTCACACGTACGCTCCCCCTAGAGCGTTGTCGTACCCTCACCTGGACCCTAAACCGTCCCCGTCCCCTAACCCTAACCCTAGCCCGAACCCTAACCCTAATCCTTCCCCGAAGCCTGACACTCAGCCGTCCCCTAATCCTAACCCGTACGCTGACACTAACCCGCGCCCTCACACGTACGCTCCCCCTAGAGCGTTGTCGTACCCTCATCTGGACCCTAAACCGTCCCCGTCCCCTAATCCTAACCCTAGCCCGAACCCTAACCCTAACCCTTCCCCGAAGCCTGACCCTCAGCCGTCCCCTAATCCTAACCCGTACGCTGACACTAACCCGCGCCCTCACACGTACGCTCCCCCTAGAGCATTGTCGTACCCTCACCTGGACCCTAAACCGTCCCCGTCCCCTAACCCTAACCCTAGCCCGAACCCTAACCCTAACCCTTCCCCGAAGCCTGACACTCAGCCGTCCCCTAATCCTAACCCGTACACTGACACTAACCCGTGCCCTCACACGTACGCTCCCCCTAGAGCGTTGTCGTACCCTCACCTGGACCCTGAACCGTCCCCGTCCCCTAACCCTAACCCTAGCCCGAACCCTAACCCTAACACTTCCCCGAAGCCTGACCCTCAGCCGTCCCCTAATCCTAACCCGTACGCTGACACTAACCCGCGCCCTCACACGTACTCTCCCCCTAGAGCGTTGTCGTACCCTCACCTGGACCCTGAACCGTCCCCGTCCCCTAACCCTAACCCTAGCCCGAACCCTAACCCTAACCCTTCCCCGAAGCCTGACCCTCAGCCGTCCCCTAATCCTAACCCGTACGCTGACACTAACCCGCGCCCTCACACGTACGCTCCCCCTAGAGCGTTGTCGTACCCTCACCTGGACCCTAAACCGTCCCCGTCCCCTAACCCTAACCCTAGCCCGAACCCTAACCCTAACCCTTCCCCGAAGCCTGAACCTCAGCCGTCCCCTAATCCTAACCCGTACGCTGACACTAACCCGCGCCCTCACACGTACGCTCCCCCTAGAGCGTTGTCGTACCCTCACCTGGACCCTAAACCGTCCCCGTCCCCTAACCCTAACCCTAGCCCGAACCCTAACCCTAATCCTTCCCCGAAGCCTGACACTCAGCCGTCCCCTAATCCTAACCCGTACGCTGACACTAACCCGCGCCCTCACACGTACGCTCCCCCTAGAGCGTTGTCGTACCCTCATCTGGACCCTAAACCGTCCCCGTCCCCTAATCCTAACCCTAGCCCGAACCCTAACCCTAACCCTTCCCCGAAGCCTGACCCTCAGCCGTCCCCTAATCCTAACCCGTACGCTGACACTAACCCGCGCCCTCACACGTACGCTCCCCCTAGAGCATTGTCGTACCCTCACCTGGACCCTAAACCGTCCCCGTCCCCTAACCCTAACCCTAGCCCGAACCCTAACCCTAACCCTTCCCCGAAGCCTGACCCTCAGGCGTCCCCTAATCCTAACCCGTACGCTGACACTAACCCGCGCCCTCACACTTACGCTCCCCCTAGAGCGTTGTCGTACCCTCACCTGGACCCTAAACCGTCCCCGTCCCCTAACCCTAACCCTAGCCCGAACCCTAACCCTAACCCTTCCCCGAAGCCTGACCCTCAGCCGTCCCCTAATCCTAACCCGTACGCTGACACTAACCCGCGCCCTCACACGTACGCTCCCCCTAGAGCGTTGTCGTACCCTCACCTGGACCCTGAACCGTCCCCGTCCCCTAACCCTAACCCTAGCCCGAACCCTAACCCTAACCCTTCCCCGAAGCCTGACCCTCAGCCGTCCCCTAATCCTAACCCGTACGCTGACACTAACCCGCGCCCTCACACGTACGCTCCCCCTAGAGCGTTGTCCTACCCTCACCTGGACCCTGAACCGTCCCCGTCCCCTAACCCTAACCCTAGCCCGAACCCTAACCCTAACCCTTCCCCGAAGGCTGACCCTCAGCCGTCCCCTAATCCTAACCCGTACGCTGACACTAACCCGCGCCCTCACACGTACGCTCCCCCTAGAGCGTTGTCGTACCCTCACCTGGACCCTGAACCGTCCCCGTCCCCTAACCCTAACCCTAGGCCGAAGCCTAATTCTAACCCTTCCCCGAAGCCTGACCCTCAGCCGTCCCCTAATCCTAACCCGTACGCTGACACTAACCCGCGCCCTCACACGTACGCTTCCCCTAGAGCGTTGTCGTACCCTCACCTGGACCCTGAACCGTCCCCGTCCCCTAACCCTAACCCTAGGCCGAAGCCTAACCCTAACCCTTCCCCGAAGCCTGACCCTCAGCCGTCCCCTAATCCTAACCCGTACGCTGACACTAACCCGCGCCCTCACACGTACGCTCCCCCTAGAGCGTTGTCGTACCCTCACCTGGACCCTGAACCGTCCCCGTCCCCTAACCCTAACCCTAGCCCGAAGCCTAACCCTAACCCTTCCCCGAAGCCTGACCCTCAGCCGTCCCCTAATCCTAACCCGTACGCTGACACTAACCCGCGCCCTCACACGTACGCTCCCCCTAGAGCGTTGTCGTACCCTCACCTGGACCCTAAACCATCCCCGTCCCCTAACCCTAACCCTAGCCCGAAGCCTAACCCTAACCCTTCCCCGAAGCCTGACCCTCAGCCGTCCCCTAATCCTAACCCGTACGCTGACACTAACACGCGCCCTCACACGTACGCTCCCCCTAGAGCGTTGTCGTACCCTCACCTGGACCCTAAACCGTCCCCGTCCCCTGACCCTAACCCTAGCCCGAACCCTAACCCTAACCCTTCCCCGAAGCCTGACCCTCAGCCGTCCCCTAATCCTAATCCGTACGCTGACACTAACCCGCGCCCTCACACGTACGCTCCCCCTAGAGCGTTGTCCTACCCTCACCTGGACCCTAAACCGTCCCCGTCCCCTAACCCTAACCCTAGCCCGAACCCTAACCCTAACCCTTCCCCGAAGCCTGACCCTCAGGCGTCCCCTAATCCTAACCCGTACGCTGACACTAACCCGCGCCCTCACACGTACGCTCCCCCTAGAGCGTTGTCGTACACTCACCTGGACCCTAAACCGTCCCCGTCCCCTAACCCTAACCCTAGCCCGAACCCTAACCCTAACCCTTCCCCGAAGCCTGACCCTCAGCCGTCCCCTAATCCTAACCCGTACGCTGACACTAACCCACGCCCTCACACGTACGCTCCCCCTAGAGCGTTGTCGTACCCTCACCTGGACCCTAAACCGTCCCCGTCCCCTAACCCTAACCCTAGCCCGAACCCTAACTCTAACCCTTCCCCGAAGCCTGACCCTCAGCCGTCCCCTAATCCTAACCCGTACGCTGACACTAACCCGCGCCCTCACACGTACGCTCCCCCTAGAGCGTTGTCGTACCCTCACCTGGACCCTAAACCGTCCCCGTCCCCTAACCCTAACCCTAGCCCGAACCCTAACCCTAACCCTTCCCCGAAGCCTGACCCTCAGCCGTCCCCTAATCCTAACCCGTACGCTGACACTAACCCGCGCCCTCACACGTACGCTCCCCCTAGAGCGTTGTCGTACCCTCACCTGGACCCTAAACCGTCCCCGTCCCCTAACCCTAACCCTAGCCCGAACCCTAACCCTAACCCTTCCCCGAAGCCTGACCTTCAGCCGTCCCCTAATCCTAATCCGTACACTGACACTAACCCGCGCCCTCACACGTACGCTCCCCCTAGAGCGTTGTCGTACCCTCACCTGGACCCTGAACCGTCCCCGTCCCCTAACCCTAACCCTAGCCCGAACCCTAACCCTAACACTTCCCCGAAGCCTGACCCTCAGCCGTCCCCTAATCCTAACCCGTACGCTGACACTAACCCGCGCCCTCACACGTACTCTCCCCCTAGAGCGTTGTCGTACCCTCACCTGGACCCTGAACCGTCCCCGTCCCCTAACCCTAACCCTAGCCCGAACCCTAACCCTAACCCTTCCCCGAAGCCTGACCCTCAGCCGTCCCCTAATCCTAACCCGTACGCTGACACTAACCCGCGCCCTCACACGTACGCTCCCCCTAGAGCGTTGTCGTACCCTCACCTGGACCCTAAACCGTCCCCGTCCCCTAACCCTAACCCTAGCCCGAACCCTAACCCTAACCCTTCCCCGAAGCCTGAACCTCAGCCGTCCCCTAATCCTAACCCGTACGCTGACACTAACCCGCGCCCTCACACGTACGCTCCCCCTAGAGCGTTGTCGTACCCTCACCTGGACCCTAAACCGTCCCCGTCCCCTAACCCTAACCCTAGCCCGAACCCTAACCCTAATCCTTCCCCGAAGCCTGACACTCAGCCGTCCCCTAATCCTAACCCGTACGCTGACACTAACCCGCGCCCTCACACGTACGCTCCCCCTAGAGCGTTGTCGTACCCTCATCTGGACCCTAAACCGTCCCCGTCCCCTAATCCTAACCCTAGCCCGAACCCTAACCCTAACCCTTCCCCGAAGCCTGACCCTCAGCCGTCCCCTAATCCTAACCCGTACGCTGACACTAACCCGCGCCCTCACACGTACGCTCCCCCTAGAGCATTGTCGTACCCTCACCTGGACCCTAAACCGTCCCCGTCCCCTAACCCTAACCCTAGCCCGAACCCTAACCCTAACCCTTCCCCGAAGCCTGACCCTCAGGCGTCCCCTAATCCTAACCCGTACGCTGACACTAACCCGCGCCCTCACACTTACGCTCCCCCTAGAGCGTTGTCGTACCCTCACCTGGACCCTAAACCGTCCCCGTCCCCTAACCCTAACCCTAGCCCGAACCCTAACCCTAACCCTTCCCCGAAGCCTGACCCTCAGCCGTCCCCTAATCCTAACCCGTACGCTGACACTAACCCGCGCCCTCACACGTACGCTCCCCCTAGAGCGTTGTCGTACCCTCACCTGGACCCTGAACCGTCCCCGTCCCCTAACCCTAACCCTAGCCCGAACCCTAACCCTAACCCTTCCCCGAAGCCTGACCCTCAGCCGTCCCCTAATCCTAACCCGTACGCTGACACTAACCCGCGCCCTCACACGTACGCTCCCCCTAGAGCGTTGTCCTACCCTCACCTGGACCCTGAACCGTCCCCGTCCCCTAACCCTAACCCTAGCCCGAACCCTAACCCTAACCCTTCCCCGAAGGCTGACCCTCAGCCGTCCCCTAATCCTAACCCGTACGCTGACACTAACCCGCGCCCTCACACGTACGCTCCCCCTAGAGCGTTGTCGTACCCTCACCTGGACCCTGAACCGTCCCCGTCCCCTAACCCTAACCCTAGGCCGAAGCCTAATTCTAACCCTTCCCCGAAGCCTGACCCTCAGCCGTCCCCTAATCCTAACCCGTACGCTGACACTAACCCGCGCCCTCACACGTACGCTTCCCCTAGAGCGTTGTCGTACCCTCACCTGGACCCTGAACCGTCCCCGTCCCCTAACCCTAACCCTAGGCCGAAGCCTAACCCTAACCCTTCCCCGAAGCCTGACCCTCAGCCGTCCCCTAATCCTAACCCGTACGCTGACACTAACCCGCGCCCTCACACGTACGCTCCCCCTAGAGCGTTGTCGTACCCTCACCTGGACCCTGAACCGTCCCCGTCCCCTAACCCTAACCCTAGCCCGAAGCCTAACCCTAACCCTTCCCCGAAGCCTGACCCTCAGCCGTCCCCTAATCCTAACCCGTACGCTGACACTAACCCGCGCCCTCACACGTACGCTCCCCCTAGAGCGTTGTCGTACCCTCACCTGGACCCTAAACCATCCCCGTTCCCTAACCCTAACCCTAGCCCGAAGCCTAACCCTAACCCTTCCCCGAAGCCTGACCCTCAGCCGTCCCCTAATCCTAACCCGTACGCTGACACTAACCCGCGCCCTCACACGTACGCTCCCCCTAGAGCGTTGTCGTACCCTCACCTGGACCCTAAACCGTCCCCGTCCCCTGACCCTAACCCTAGCCCGAACCCTAACCCTAACCCTTCCCCGAAGCCTGACCCTCAGCCGTCCCCTAATCCTAACCCGTACGCTGACACTAACCCGCGCCCTCACACGTACGCTCCCCCTAGAGCGTTGTCCTACCCTCACCTGGACCCTAAACCGTCCCCGTCCCCTAACCCTAACCCTAGCCCGAACCCTAACCCTAACCCTTCCCCGAAGCCTGACCCTCAGGCGTCCCCTAATCCTAACCTGTACGCTGACACTAACCCGCGCCCTCACACGTACGCTCCCCCTAGAGCGTTGTCGTACACTCACCTGGACCCTAAACCGTCCCCGTCCCCTAACCCTAACCCTAGCCCGAACCCTAACCCTAACCCTTCCCCGAAGCCTGACCCTCAGCCGTCCCCTAATCCTAACCCGTACGCTGACACTAACCCACGCCCTCACACGTACGCTCCCCCTAGAGCGTTGTCGTACCCTCACCTGGACCCTAAACCGTCCCCGTCCCCTAACCCTAACCCTAGCCCGAACCCTAACCCTAACCCTTCCCCGAAGCCTGACCCTCAGGCGTCCCCTAATCCTAACCCGTACGCTGACACTAACCCGCGCCCTCACACGTACGCTCCCCCTAGAGCGTTGTCGTACCCTCACCTGGACCCTAAACCGTCCCCGTCCCCTAACCCTAACCCTAGCCCGAACCCTAACCCTAACCCTTCCCCGAAGCCTGACCCTCAGCCGTCCCCTAATCCTAACCCGTACGCTGACACTAACCCGCGCCCTCACACGTACGCTCCCCCTAGAGCGTTGTCGTACCCTCACCTGGACCCTAAACCGTCCCCGTCCCCTAACCCTAACCCTAGCCCGAACCCTAACCCTAACCCTTCCCCGAAGCCTGACCCTCAGCCGTCCCCTAATCCTAACCCGTACACTGACACTAACCCGCGCCCTCACACGTACGCTCCCCCTAGAGCGTTGTCGTACCCTCACCTGGACCCTGAACCGTCCCCGTCCCCTAACCCTAACCCTAGCCCGAACCCTAACCCTAACACTTCCCCGAAGCCTGACCCTCAGCCGTCCCCTAATCCTAACCCGTACGCTGACACTAACCCGCGCCCTCACACGTACTCTCCCCCTAGAGCGTTGTCGTACCCTCACCTGGACCCTGAACCGTCCCCGTCCCCTAACCCTAACCCTAGCCCGAACCCTAACCCTAACCCTTCCCCGAAGCCTGACCCTCAGCCGTCCCCTAATCCTAACCCGTACGCTGACACTAACCCGCGCCCTCACACGTACGCTCCCCCTAGAGCGTTGTCGTACCCTCACCTGGACCCTAAACCGTCCCCGTCCCCTAACCCTAACCCTAGCCCGAACCCTAACCCTAACCCTTCCCCGAAGCCTGAACCTCAGCCGTCCCCTAATCCTAACCCGTACGCTGACACTAACCCGCGCCCTCACACGTACGCTCCCCCTAGAGCGTTGTCGTACCCTCACCTGGACCCTAAACCGTCCCCGTCCCCTAACCCTAACCCTAGCCCGAACCCTAACCCTAATCCTTCCCCGAAGCCTGACACTCAGCCGTCCCCTAATCCTAACCCGTACGCTGACACTAACCCGCGCCCTCACACGTACGCTCCCCCTAGAGCGTTGTCGTACCCTCATCTGGACCCTAAACCGTCCCCGTCCCCTAATCCTAACCCTAGCCCGAACCCTAACCCTAACCCTTCCCCGAAGCCTGACCCTCAGCCGTCCCCTAATCCTAACCCGTACGCTGACACTAACCCGCGCCCTCACACGTACGCTCCCCCTAGAGCATTGTCGTACCCTCACCTGGACCCTAAACCGTCCCCGTCCCCTAACCCTAACCCTAGCCCGAACCCTAACCCTAACCCTTCCCCGAAGCCTGACCCTCAGGCGTCCCCTAATCCTAACCCGTACGCTGACACTAACCCGCGCCCTCACACTTACGCTCCCCCTAGAGCGTTGTCGTACCCTCACCTGGACCCTAAACCGTCCCCGTCCCCTAACCCTAACCCTAGCCCGAACCCTAACCCTAACCCTTCCCCGAAGCCTGACCCTCAGCCGTCCCCTAATCCTAACCCGTACGCTGACACTAACCCGCGCCCTCACACGTACGCTCCCCCTAGAGCGTTGTCGTACCCTCACCTGGACCCTGAACCGTCCCCGTCCCCTAACCCTAACCCTAGCCCGAACCCTAACCCTAACCCTTCCCCGAAGCCTGACCCTCAGCCGTCCCCTAATCCTAACCCGTACGCTGACACTAACCCGCGCCCTCACACGTACGCTCCCCCTAGAGCGTTGTCCTACCCTCACCTGGACCCTGAACCGTCCCCGTCCCCTAACCCTAACCCTAGCCCGAACCCTAACCCTAACCCTTCCCCGAAGGCTGACCCTCAGCCGTCCCCTAATCCTAACCCGTACGCTGACACTAACCCGCGCCCTCACACGTACGCTCCCCCTAGAGCGTTGTCGTACCCTCACCTGGACCCTGAACCGTCCCCGTCCCCTAACCCTAACCCTAGGCCGAAGCCTAATTCTAACCCTTCCCCGAAGCCTGACCCTCAGCCGTCCCCTAATCCTAACCCGTACGCTGACACTAACCCGCGCCCTCACACGTACTCTCCCCCTAGAGCGTTGTCGTACCCTCACCTGGACCCTAAACCGTCCCCGTCCCCTACCCTAACCCTAGCCCGAACCCTAACCCTAACCCTTCCCCGAAGCCTGACCCTCAGCCGTCCCCTAATCCTAACCCGTACGCTGACACTAACCCGCGCCCTCACACGTACGCTCCCCCTAGAGCGTTGTCGTACCCTCACCTGGACCCTGAACCGTCCCCGTCCCCTAACCCTAACCCTAGCCCGAACCCTAACCCTAACACTTCCCCCAAGCCTGACACTCAGCCGTCCCCTAATCCTAACCAGTACGCTGACACTAACCCGCGCCCTCACACGTACGCTCCCCCTAGAGCGTTGTCGTACACTCACCTGGACCCTGAACCGTCCCCGTCCCCTAACCCTAACCCTAGCCCGAACCCTAACCCTAACCCTTCCCCGAAGGCTGACCCTCAGCCGTCCCCTAATCCTAACCCGTACGCTGACACTAACCCGCGCCCTCACACGTACGCTCCCCCTAGAGCGTTGTCGTACCCTCACCTGGACCCTGAACCTTCCCCGTCCCCTAACCCTAACCCTAGCCCGAACCCTAACCCTAACCCTTCCCCGAAGCCTGACCCTCAGCCGTCCCCTAATCCTAACCCGTACGCTGACACTAACCCGCGCCCTCACACGTACGCTCCCCCTAGAGCGTTGTCGTACCCTCACCTGGACCCTGAACCGTCCCCGTCCCCTAACCCTAACCCTAGACCGAACCCTAAACCTAACACTTCCCCGAAGCCTGACACTCAGCCGTCCCCTAATCCTAACCCGTACGCTGACACTAACCCGCGCCCTCACACGTACTCTCCCCCTAGAGCGTTGTCGTACCCTCACCTGGACCCTAAACCGTCCCCGTCCCCTACCCTAACCCTAGCCCGAACCCTAACCCTAACCCTTCCCCGAAGCCTGACCCTCAGCCGTCCCCTAATCCTAACCCGTACGCTGACACTAACCCGCGCCCTCACACGTACGCTCCCCCTAGAGCATTGTCATACCCTCACCTGGACCCTAAACCGTCCCCGTCCCCTAACCCTAACCCTAGCCCGAACCCTAACCCTAACACTTCCCCGAAGCCTGACCCTCAGCCGTCCCCTAATCCTAACCCGTACGCTGACACTAACCCGCGCCCTCACACGTACGCTCCCCCTAGAGCGTTGTCGTACCCTCACCTGGACCCTAAACCGTCCCCGTCCCCTAACCCTAACCCTAGCCCGAACCCAAACCCTAACCCTTCCCCGAAGCCTGAACCTCAGCCGTCCCCTAATCCTAACCCGTACGCTGACACTAACCCGCGCCCTCACACGTACGCTCCCCCTAGAGCGTTGTCGTACCCTCACCTGGACCCTAAACCGTCCCCGTCCCCTAACCCTAACCCTAGCCCGAACCCAAACCCTAACCCTTCCCCGAAGCCTGACCCTCAGCCGTCCCCTAATCCTAACCCGTACGCTGACACTAACCCGCGCCCTCACACGTACGCTCCCCCTAGAGCGTTGTCGTACCCTCACCTGGACCCTGAACCTTCCCCGTCCCCTAACCCTAACCCTAGCCCGAACCCTAACCCTAACCCTTCCCCGAAGCCTGACCCTCAGCCGTCCCCTAATCCTAACCCGTACGCTGACACTAACCCGCGCCCTCACACGTACGCTCCCCCTAGAGCGTTGTCGTACCCTCACCTGGACCCTAAACCGTCCCCGTCCCTTAACCCTAACCCTAGCCCGAACCCTAACCCTAACCCTTCCCCGAAGCCTGACCCTCAGCCGTCCCCTAATCCTAACCCGTACGCTGACACTAACCCGCGCCCTCACACGTACGCTCCCCTTAGAGCGTTGTCCTACCCTCACCTGGACCCTAAACCGTCCCCGTCCCCTAACCCTAACCCAGCCCGAACCCTAACCCTAACCCTTCCCCGAAGCCTGACCCTCAGCCGTCCCCTAATCCTAACCCGTACGCTGACACTAACCCGCGCCCTCACACGTACGCTCCCCCTAGAGCGTTGTCGTACCCTCACCTGGACCCTAAACCGTCCCCGTCCCCTAACCCTAACCCTAGCCCGAACCCTAACCCTAACCCTTCCCCGAAGCCTGAACCTCAGCCGTCCCCTAATCCTAACCCGTACGCTGACACTAACCCGCACCCTCACACGTACGCTCCCCCTAGAGCGTTGTCGTACACTCACCTGGACCCTAAACCGTCCCCGTCCCCTAACCCTAACCCTAGCCCGAAGCCTAACCCTAACCATTCCCCGAAGCCTGACCCTCAGCCGTCCCCTAATCCTAACCCGTACGCTGACACTAACCCGCGCCCTCACACATACGCTCCCCCTAGAGCGTTGTCGTACCCTCACCTGGACCCTAAACCGTCCCCGTCCCCTAACCCTAACCCTAGCCCGAACCCTAACCCTAACACTTCCCCGAAGCCTGACCCTCAGCCGTCCCCTAATCCTAACCCGTACGCTGACACTAACCCGCGTCCTCGCACGTACGCTCCCCCTAGAGCTTTGTCGTACCCTCACCTGGACCCTAAACCGTCCCCGTCCCCTAACCCTAACCCTAGCCCGAACCCTAACCCTAACCCTTCGCCGAAGCCTGACCCTCAGCCGTCCCCTAATCCTAACCCGTACGCTGACACTAACCCGCGCCCTCACACGTACGCTCCCCCTAGAGCGTTGTCGTACCCTCACCTGGACCCTAAACCGTCCCCGTCCCCTAACCCTAACCCTAGCCCGAACCCTAACCCTAACCCTTCCCCGAAGACTGACCCTCAGCCGTCCCCTAATCCTAACCCGTACGCTGACACTAACCCGCGCCCTCACACATACTCTCCCCCTAGAGCGTTGTCGTACCCTCACCTGGACCCGAAACCGTCCCCGTCCCCTAACCCTAACCCTAGCCCGAACCCTAACCCTAACACTTCCCCGAAGCCTGACCCTCAGCCGTCCCCTAATCCTAACCCGTACGCTGACACTAACCCGCGCCCTCACACGTACGCTCCCCCTAGAGCGTTGTCGTACCCTCACCTGGACCCTAAACCGTCCCCGTCCCCTAACCCTAACCCTAGGCCGAAGCCTAACCCTAACCCTTCCCCGAAGCCTGACCCTCAGCCGTCCCCTAATCCTAACCCGTACGCTGACACTAACCCGCGCCCTCACACGTACGCTCCCCCTAGAGCGTTGTCGTACCCTCACCTGGACCCTAAACCGTCCCCGTCCCCTAACCCTAACCCTAGCCCGAACCCTAACCCTAATCCTTCCCCGAAGCCTGACACTCAGCCGTCCCCTAATCCTAACAAGTACGCTGACACTAACCCGCACCCTCACACGTACGCTCCCCCTAGAGCGTTGTCGTACCCTCACCTGGACCCTAAACCGTCCCCGTCCCCTAACCCTAACCCTAGCCCGAACCCTAACCCTAACACTTCCCCGAAGCCTGACCCTCAGCCGTCCCCTAATCCTAACCCGTACGCTGACACTAACCCGCGCCCTCACACGTACGCTCCCCCTGGAGCGTTGTCGTACCCTCACCTGGACCCTAAACCGTCCCCGTCCCCTAACCCTAACCCTAGCCCGAACCCTAACCCTAATCCTTCCCCGAAGCCTGACACTCAGCCGTCCCCTAATCCTAACCCGTACGCTGACACTAACCCGCGCCCTCACACGTACGCTCCCCCTAGAGCGTTGTCGTACCCTCACCTGGACCCTAAACCGTCCCCGTCCCCTAATCCTAACCCTAGCCCGAACCCTAACCCTAACCCTTCCCCGAAGCCTGACCCTCAGCCGTCCCCTAATCCTAACCCGTACGCTGACACTAACCCGCGCCCTCACACGTACGCTCCCCCTAGAGCGTTGTCGTACCCTCACCTGGACCCTAAACCGTCCCCGTCCCCTAACCCTAACCCTAGCCCGAACCCTAACCCTAACCCTTCCCCGAAGCCTGACCCTCAGGCGTCCCCTAATCCTAACCCGTACGCTGACACTAAACCGCGCCCTCACACGTACGCTCCCCCTAGAGCGTTGTCGTACCCTCACCTGGACCCTGAACCGTCCCCGTCCCCTAACCCTAACCCTAGCCCGAACCCTAACCCTAACCCTTCCCCGAAGCCTGACCCTCAGGCGTCCCCTAATCCTAACCCGTACGCTGACACTAACCCGCGCCCTCACACGTACGCTCCCCCTAGAGCGTTGTCGTACCCTCACCTGGACCCTGAACCGTCCCCGTCCCCTAACCCTAACCCTAGGCCGAACCCTAACCCTAACCCTTCCCCGAAGCCTGACCCTCAGCCGTCCCCTAATCCTAACCCGTACGCTGACACTAACCTGCGCCCTCACACGTACGCTCCCCCTAGAGCGTTGTCGTACCCTCACCTGGACCCTAAACCGTCCCCGTCCCCTAACCCTAACCCTAGCCCGAACCCTAACCCTAACCCTTCCCCGAAGCCTGACCCTCAGCCGTCCCCTAATCCTAACCCGTACGCTGACACTAACCCGCGCCCTCACACGTACGCTCCCCCTAGAGCGCTGTCGTACCCTCACCTGAACACTAAACCGTCCCCGTCCCCTAACCCTAACCCTAGCCCGAACCCTAACCCTAACCCTTCCCCGAAGCCTGACCCTCAGCCGTCCCCTAATCCTAACCCGTACGCTGACACTAACCCGCACCCTCACACGTACGCTCCCCCTACAGCGTTGTCGTACCCTCACGTGGACCCTAAACCGTCCCCGTCCCCTAACCCTAACCCTAGGCCGAAGCCTAACCCTAACCCTTCCCCGAAGCCTGACCCTCAGCCGTCCCCTAATCCTAACCCGTACGCTGACACTAACCCGCGCCCTCACACGTACTCTCCCCCTAGAGCGTTGTCGTACCCTCACCTGGACCCTAAACCGTCCCCGTCCCCTAACCCTAACCCTAGCCCGAACCCTAACCCTAACCCTTCCCCAAAGCCTGACCCTCAGCCGTCCCCTAATCCTAACCCGTACGCTGACACTAACCCGCGCCCTCACACGTACGCTCCCCCTAGAGCGTTGTCGTACCCTCACCTGGACCCTAAACCGTCCCCGTCCCCTAACCCTAACCCTAGCCCGAACCCTAACCCTAACCCTTCCCCGAAGCCTGACCCTCAGGCGTCCCCTAATCCTAACCCGTACGCTGACACTAACCCGCGCCCTCACACGTACGCTCCCCCTAGAGCGTTGTCGTACCCTCACTTGGACCCTAAACCGTCCCCGTCCCCTAACCCTAACCCTAGCCCGAACCCAAACCCTAACCCTTCCCCGAATCCTGACCCTCAGCCGTCCCCTAATCCTAACCCGTACGCTGACACTAACCCGCGTCCTCACACGTACGCTCCCCCTAGAGCGTTGTCGTACCCTCACCTGGACCCTAAACCGTCCCCGTCCCCTAACCCTAACCCCAGCCCGAACCCAAACCCTAACCCTTCCCCGAAGCCTGACCCTCAGCCGTCCCCTAATCCTAACCCGTACGCTGACACTAACCCGCGCCGTCACACGTACGCTCCCCCTAGAGCGTTGTCGTACACTCACCTGGACCCTGAACCGTCCCCGTCCCCTAACCCTAACCCTAGGCCGAACCCTAACCCTAACACTTCCCCGAAGCCTGACACTCAGCCGTCCCCTAATCCTAACCCGTACGCTGACACTAACCCGCGCCCTCACACGTACGCTCCCCCTAGAGTGTTGTCGTACCCTCACCTGGACCCTGAACCGTCCCCGTCCCCTAACCCTAACCCTAGCCCGAACCCTAACCCTAACCCTTCCCCGAAGGCTGACCCTCAGCCGTCCCCTAATCCTAACCCGTACGCTGACACTAACCCGCGCCCTCACACGTACGCTCCCCCTAGAGCGTTGTCGTACCCTCACCTGGACCCTGAACCGTCCCCGTCCCCTAACCCTAACCCTAGCCCGAACCCTAACCCTAACCCTTCCCCGAAGCCTGACCCTCAGCCGTCCCCTAATCCTAACCCGTACGCTGACACTAACCCGCGCCCTCACACGTACGCTCCCCCTAGAGCGTTGTCGTACCCTCACCTGGACCCTAAACCGTCCCCGTCCCTTAACCCTAACCCTAGCCCGAACCCTAACCCTAACCCTTCCCCGAAGCCTGACCCTCAGCCGTCCCCTAATCCTAACCCGTACGCTGACACTAATCCGCGCCCTCACACGTACGCTCCCCCTAGAGCGTTGTCCTACCCTCACCTGGACCCTAAACCGTCCCCGTCCCCTAACCCTAACCCAGCCCGAACCCTAACCCTAACCCTTCCCCGAAGCCTGACCCTCAGCCGTCCCCTAATCCTAACCCGTACGCTGACACTAATCCGAGCCCTCACACGTACGCTCCCCCTAGAGCGTTGTCCTACCCTCACCTGGACCCTAAACCGTCCCCGTCCCCTAACCCTAACCCAGCCCGAACCCTAACCCTAACCCTTCCCCGAAGCCTGACCCTCAGCCGTCCCCTAATCCTAACCCGTACGCTGACACTAACCCGCGCCCTCACACGTACTCTCCCCCTAGAGCGTTGTCGTACCCTCACCTGGACCCTAAACCGTCCCCGTCCCCTAACCCTAACCCTAGCCCGAACCCTAACCCTAACCCTTCCCCGAAGCCTGACCCTCAGCCGTCCCCTAATCCTAACCCGTACGCTGACACTAACCCGCGCCCTCACACGTACGCTCCCCCTAGAGCGTTGTCGTACCCTCACCTGTACCCTAAACCGTCCCCATCCCCTAACCCTAACCCTAGGCCGAAGCCTAACCCTAACCCTTCCCCGAAGCCTGACCCTCAGCCGTCCCCTAATCCTAACCCATACGCTGAGACTAACCCGCGCCCTCACACGTACGCTCCCCCTAGAGCGTTGTCGTACCCTCACCTGGACCCTAAACCGTCCCCGTCCCCTAACCCTAACCCTAGCCCGAACCCTAACCCTAATCCTTCCCCGAAGCCTGACACTCAGCCGTCCCCTAATCCTAACCCGTACGCTGACACTAACCCGCGCCCTAACACGTACGCTCCCCCTAGAGCGTTGTCGTACCCTCACCTGGACCCTAAACCGTCCCCGTCCCCTAATCCTAACCCTAGCCCGAACCCTAACCCTAACCCTTCCCCGAAGCCTGACCCTCAGCCGTCCCCTAATCCTAACCCGTACGCTGACACTAACCCGCGCCCTCACACGTACGCTCCCCCTAGAGCGTTGTCGTACCCTCACCTGGACCCTAAACCGTCCCCGTCCCCTAATCCTAACCCTAGCCCGAACCCTAACCCTAACACTTCCCCGAAGCCTGACACTCAGCCGTCCCCTAATCCTAACCCGTACGCTGACACTAACCCGTGCCCTCACACGTACGCTCCCCCTAGAGCGTTGTCGTACCCTCACCTGGACCCTAAACCGTCCCCGTCCCCTAACCCTAACCCTAGCCCGAACCCTAACCCTAACCCTTCCCCGAAGCCTGACCCTCAGCCGTCCCCTAATCCTAACCCGTACGCTGACACTAACCCGCGCCCTCACACGTACGCTCCCCCTGGAGCGTTGTCGTACCCTCACCTGGACCCTAAACCGTCCCCGTCCCCTAACCCTAACCCTAGCCCGAACCCTAACCCTAATCCTTCCCCGAAGCCTGACACTCAGGTGTCCCCTAATCCTAACCCGTACGCTGACACTAACCCGCGCCCTCACACGTACGCTCCCCCTAGAGCGTTGTCGTACCCTCACCTGGACCCTAAACCGTCCCCGTCCCCTAATCCTAACCCTAGCCCGAACCCTAACCCTAACCCTTCCCCGAAGCCTGACCCTCAGCCGTCCCCTAATCCTAACCCGTACGCTGACACTAACCCGCGCCCTCACACGTACGCTCCCCCTAGAGCGTTGTCGTACCCTCACCTGGACCCTAAACCGTCCCCGTCCCCTAACCCTAACCCTAGCCCGAACCCTAACCCTAACCCTTCCCCGAAGCCTGACCCTCAGGCGTCCCCTAATCCTAACCCGTACGCTGACACTAACCCGCGCCCTCACACGTATGCTCCCCCTAGAGCGTTGTCGTACCCTCACCTGGACCCTAAACCGTCCCCGTCCCCTAACCCTAACCCTAGCCCGAACCCTAACCCTAACCCTTCCCTGAAGCCTGACTCTCAGCCGTCCCCTAATCCTAACCCGTACGCTGACACTAACCCGCGCCCTCACACGTACGCTCCCCCTAGAGCGTTGTCGTACCCTCACCTGGACCCTGAACCGTCCCCGTCCCCAACCCTAACCCTAGCCCGAACCCTAACCCTAACCCTTCCCCGAAGCCTGACCCTCAGCCGTCCCCTAATCCTAACCCGTACGCTGACACTAACCCGCGCCCTCACACGTACGCTCCCCCTAGAGCGTTGTCGTACCCTCACCTGGACCCTGAACCGTCCCCGTCCCCTAACCCTAACCCTAGCCTGAACCCTAACCCTACCCCTTCCCCGAAGCCTGACCCTCAGCCGTCCCCTAATCCTAACCCGTACGCTGACACTAACCCGCGCCCTCACACGTACGCTCCCCCTAGAGCGTTGTCGTACCCTCACCTGGACCCTGAACCGTCCCCGTCCCCTAACCCTAACCCTAGGCCGAAGCCTAATCCTAACCCTTCCCCGAAGCCTGACCCTCAGCCGTCCCCTAATCCTAACCCGTACGCTGACACTAACCCACGCCCTCACACGTACGCTCCCCCTAGAGCGTTGTCGTACCCTCACCTGGACCCTGAACCGTCCCCGTCCCCTAACCCTAACCCTAGGCCGAAGCCTAACCCTAACCCTTCCCCGAAGCCTGACCCTCAGCCGTCCCCTAATCCTAACCCGTACGCTGACACTAACCCGCGCCCTCACACGTACGCTCCCCCTAGAGCGTTGTCGTACCCTCACCTGGACCCTAAACCGTCCCCGTCCCCTAACCCTAACCCTAGCCCGAACCCTAACCCTAACCCTTCCCCGAAGTCTGACCCTCAGCCGTCCCCTAATCCTAACCCGTACACTGACACTAACCCGCGCCCTCACACGTACGCTCCCCCTAGAGCGTTGTCGTACCCTCACCTGGACCCTGAACCGTCCCCGTCCCCTACCCCTAACCCTAGCCCGAACCCTAACCCTAACCCTTCCCCGAAGCCTGACCCTCAGCCGTCCCCTAATCCTAACCCGTACGCTGACACTAACCCGCGCCCTCACACGTACTCTTCCCCTAGAGCGTTGTCGTACCCTCACCTGGACCCTAAACCGTCCCCGTCCCCTAACCCTAACCCTAGCCCGAACCCTAACCCTAACCCTTCCCCGAAGCCTGAACCTCAGCCGTCCCCTAATCCTAACCCGTACGCTGACACTAACCCGCGCCCTCACACGTACGCTCCCCCTAGAGCGTTGTCGTACCCTCACCTGGACCCTAAACCGTCCCCGTCCCCTAACCCTAACCCTAGCCCGAACCCTAACCCTAACCCTTCCCCGAAGCCTGACCCTCAGCCGTCCCCTAATCCTAACCCGTACGCTGACACTAACCCGCGCCCTCACACGTACGCTCCCCCTAGAGCGTTGTCGTACCCTCACCTGGACCCTAAACCGTCCCCGTCCCCTAACCCTAACCCTAGCCCGAACCCTAACCCTAACCCTTCCCCGAAGCCTGACCCTCAGCCGTCCCCTAATCCTAACCCGTACGCTGACACTAACCCGCGCCCTCACACGTACGCTCCCCCTAGAGCGTTGTCGTACCCTCACCTGGACCCTAAACCGTCCCCGTCCCCTAACCCTAACCCTACCCCGAACCCTAACCCTAACCCTTCCCCGAAACCTGACCCTCAGCCGTCCCCTAATCCTAACCCGTACGCTGACACTAACCCGCGCCCTCACACGTACGCTCCCCCTAGAGCGTTGTCGTACCCTCACCTGGACCCTAAACCGTCCCCGTCCCCTAACCCTAACCCTAGCCCGAACCCTAACCCTAACCCTTCCCCGAAGCCTGACCCTCAGCCGTCCCCTAATCCTAACCCGTACGCTGACACTAACCCACGCCCTCACACGTACGCTCCCCCTAGAGCGTTGTCGTACCCTCACCTGGACCCTAAACCGTCCCCGTCCCCTAACCCTAACCCTAGCCCGAACCCTAACCCTAACCCTTCCCCGAAGCCTGACCCTCAGCCGTCCCCTAATCCTAACCCGTACGCTGACACTAACCCGCGCTCTCACACGTACGCTCCCCCTAGAGCGTTGTCGTACCCTCACCTGGACCCTAAACCGTCCCCGTCCCCTAACCCTAACCCTAGCCCGAACCCTAACCCTAACCCTTCCCCGAAGCCTGACGCTCAGCCGTCCCCTAATCCTAACCCGTACGCTGACACTAACCGGCGGCCTCACACGTACGCTCCCCCTAGAGCGTTGTCGTACCCTCACCTGGACCCTAAACCGTCCCCGTCCCCTAACCCTAACCCTAGCCCGAACCCTAACCCTAACCCTTCCCCGAAGCCTAACCCTCAGCCGTCCCCTAATCCTAACCCGTACGCTGACACTAACCCGCGCCCTCACACGTATGCTCCCCGTAGAGCGTTGTCGTACCCTCACCTGGACCCTAAACCGTCCCCGTCCCCTAACCCTAACCCTAGCCCGAAGCCTAACCCTAACCCTTCCCCGAAGCCTGACCCTCAGCCGTCCCCTAATCCTAACCCGTACGCTGACACTAACCCGCGCCCTCACACGTACGCTCCCCCTAGAGCGTTGTCGTACCCTCACCTGGACCCTAAACCGTCCCCGTCCCCTAACCCTAACCCTAGCCCGAAGCCTAACCCTAACCCTTCCCCGAAGCCTGACTCTCAGCCGTCCCCTAATCCTAACCCGTACGCTGACACTAACCCGCGCCCTCACACGTACGCTCCCCCTAGAGCGTTGTCGTACCCTCACCTGGACCCTAAACCGTCCCCGTCCCCTAACCCTAACCCTAGCCCGAGGCCTAACCCTAACCCTTCCCCGAAGCCTGACCCTCAGCCGTCCCCTAATCCTAACCCGTACGCTGACACTAACCCGCGCCCTCACACGTACGCTCCCCCTAGAGCGTTGTCGTACCCTCACCTGGACCCTAAACCGTCCCCGTCCCCTAACCCTAACCCTAGCCCGAACCCTAACCCTAACCCTTCCCCGAAGCCTGACCCTCAGCCGTCCCCTAATCCTAACCCGTACGCTGACACTAACCCGCGCCCTCACACGTACGCTCCCCCTAGAGCGTTGTCGTACCCTCACCTGGACCCTAAACCGTCCCCGTCCCCTAACCCTAACCCTAGGCCGAAGCCTAACACTAACCCTTCCCCGAAGCCTGACCCTCAGCCGTCCCCTAATCCTAACCCGTACGCTGACACTAACCCGCGCCCTCACACGTACGCTCCCCCTAGAGCGTTGTCGTACCCTCACCTGGACCCTGAACCGTCCCCGTCCCCTAACCCTAACCCTAGCCCGAACCCTAACCCTAACCCTTCGCCGAAGCCTGACCCTCAGCCGTCCCCTAATCCTAACCCGTACGCTGACACTAACCCGTGCCCTCACACGTACGCTCCCCCTAGAGCGTTGTCGTACCCTCACCTGGACCCTGAACCGTCCCCGTCCCCTAACCCTAACCCTAGGACGAAGCGTAACCCTAACCCTTCCCCGAAGCCTGACCCTCAGCCGTCCCCTAATCCTAACCCGTACGCTGACACTAACCCGCGCCCTCACACGTACGCTCCCCCTAGAGCGTTGTCGTACCCTCACCTGGACCCTGAACCGTCCCCGTCCCCTAACCCTAACCCTAGGCCGAAGCCTAACCCTAACCATTCCCCGAAGCCTGACCCTCAGCCGTCCCCTAATCCTAACCCGTACGCTGACACTAACCCGCGCCCTCACACGTACGCTCCCCCTAGAGCGTTGTCGTACACTCACCTGGACCCTGAACCGTCCCCGTCCCCTAACCCTAACCCTAGGCTGAAGCCTAACCCTAACCCTTCCCCGAAGCCTGACCCTCAGCCGTCCCCATATCCTAACCCGTACGCTGACACTAACCCGCGCCCTCACACGTACGCTCCCCCTGGAGCGTTGTCGTACCCTCACCTGGACCCTGAACCGTCCCCGTCCCCTAACCCTAACCCTAGCCCGAACCCTAACCCTAACCCTTCCCCGAAGCCTGACCCTCAGCCGTCCCCTAATCCTAACCCGTACGCTGACACTAACCCGCGCCCTCACACGTACGCTCCCCCTAGAGCGTTGTCCTACCCTCACCTGGACCCTGAACCGTCCCCGTCCCCTAACCCTAACCCTAGGCCAAAGCCTAACCCTAACACTTCCCCGAAGCCTGACCCTCAGCCGTCCCCTAATCCTAACCCGTACGCTGACACTAACCCACGCCCTCACACGTACGCTCCCCCTAGAGCGTTGTCGTACCCTCAACTGGACCCTGAACCGTCCCCGTCCCCTAACCCTAACCCTAGCCCGAACCCTAACCCTAAACCTTCCCTGAAGCCTGACCCTCAGCCGTCCCCTAATCCTAACCCGTACGCTGACACTAACCCACGCCCTCACACGTACGCTCCCCCTAGAGCGTTGTCGTACCCTCACCTGGACCCTGAACCGTCCCCGTCCCCTAACCCTAACCCGAACCCTAACCCTAACCCTTCCCCGAAGCCTGACCCTCAGCCGTCCCCTAATCCTAACCCGTACGCTGACACTAACCCACGCCCTCACACGTACGCTCCCCCTAGAGCGTTGTCGTACCCTCACCTGGATCCTAAACCGTCCCCGTCCCCTAACCCTAACCCTAGCCCGAACCCTAACCCTAACCCTTCCCCGAAGCCTGACCCTCAGCCGTCCCCTAATCCTAACCCGTACGCTGACACTAACCCGCGCTCTCACACGTACGCTCCCCCTAGAGCGTTGTCGTACCCTCACCTGGACCCTAAACCGTCCCCGTCCCCTAACCCTAACCCTAGCCCGAACCCTAACCCTAACCCTTCCCCGAAGCCTGACCCTCAGCCGTCCCCTAATCCTAACCCGTACGCTGACTCTAACCCGCGCCCTCACACGTACGCTCCCCCTAGTGCGTTGTCGTACCCTCACCTGGACCCTAAACCGTCCCCGTCCCCTAACCCTAACCCTAGCCCGAACCCTAACCCTAACACTTCCCCGAAGCCTGACCCTCAGCCGTCCCCTAATCCTAACCCGTACGCTGACACTAACCCGCGCCCTCACAAGTACGCTCCCCCTAGAGCGTTGTCGTACCCTCACCTGGACCCTAAACCGTCCCCGTCCCCTAACCCTAACCCTAGCCCGAACCCTAACCCTAACCCTTCCCCGAAGCCTGACCCTCAGCCGTCCCCTAATCCTAACCCGTACGCTGACACTAACCCGCGCCCTCACACGTACGCTCCCCCTAGAGCGTTGTCGTACCCTCACCTGGACCCTAAACCGTCCCCGTCCCCTAACCCTAACCCTAGCCCGAACCCTAACCCTAACCCTTCCCCGAAGCCTGACCCTCAGCCGTCCCCTAATCCTAACCCGTACGCTGACACTAACCCGCGCCCTCACACGTACGCTCCCCCTAGAGCGTTGTCGTACCCTCACCTGGACCCTAAACCGTCCCCGTCCCCTAACCCTAACCCTAGCCCGAAGCCTAACCCTAACCCTTCCCCGAAGCCTGACCCTCAGCCGTCCCCTAATCCTAACCCGTACGCTGACACTAACCCGCGCCCTCACACGTACGCTCCCCCTAGAGCGTTTTCGTACCCTCACCTGGACCCTAAACCGTCCCCGTCCCCTAACCCTAACCCTAGCCCAAACCCTAACCCTAACCCTTCCCCGAAGCCTGACCCTCAGCCGTCCCCTAATCCTAACCCGTACGCTGACACTAACCCGCGCCCTCACACGTACGCTCCCCCTAGAACGTTGTCGTACCCTCACCTGGACCCTAAACCGTCCCCGTCCCCTAACCCTAACCCTGGCCCGAACCCTAACCCTAACCCTTCCCCGAAGCCTGACCCTCAGCCGTCCCCTAATCCTAACCCGTACGCTGACACTAACCCGCGCCCTCACACGTACGCTCCCCCTAGAGCGTTGTCGTACCCTCACCTGGACCCTAAACCGTCCCCGTCCCCTAACCCTAACCCTAGCCCGAAGCCTAACCCTAAGCCTTCCCCGAAGCCTGACCCTCAGCCGTCCCCTAATCCTAACCCGTACGCTGACACTAACCCGCGCCCTCACACGTACGCTCCCCCTAGAGCGTTGTCGTACCCTCACCTGGACCCTAAACCGTCCCCGTCCCCTAACCCTAAACCTAGCCCGAACCCTAACCCTAACCCTTCCCCGAAGCCTGACGCTCAGCCGTCCCCTAATCCTAACCCGTACGCTGACACTAACCGGCGGCCTCACACGTACGCTCCCCCTAGAGCGTTGTCGTACCCTCACCTGGACCCTAAACCGTCCCCGTCCCCTAACCCTAACCCTAGCCCAAACCCTAACCCTAACCCTTCCCCGAAGCCTAACCCTCAGCCGTCCCCTAATCCTAACCCGTACGCTGACACTAACCCGCGCCCTCACACGTACGCTCCCCGTAGAACGTTGTCGTACCCTCACCTGGACCCTAAACCGTCCCCGTCCCCTAACCCTAACCCTAGCCCGAAGCCTAACCCTAACCCTTCCCCGAAGCCTGACCCTCAGCCGTCCCCTAATCCTAACCCGTACGCTGACACTAACCCGCGCCCTCACACGTACGCTCCCCCTAGAGCGTTGTCGTACCCTCACCTGGACCCTAAACCGTCCCCGTCCCCTAACCCTAACCCTAGCCCGAAGCCTAACCCTAACCCTTCCCCGAAGCCTGACTCTCAGCCGTCCCCTAATCCTAACCCGTACGCTGACACTAACCCGCGCCCTCACACGTACGCTCCCCCTAGAGCGTTGTCGTACCCTCACCTGGACCCTAAACCGTCCCCGTCCCCTAACCCTAACCCTAGGCCGAAGCCTAACCCTAACCCTTCTCCGAAGCCTGACCCTCAGCCGTCCCCTAATCCTAACCCGTACGCTGACACTAACCCGCGCCCTCACACGTACGCTCCCCCTAGAGCGTTGTCGTACCCTCACCTGGACCCTGAACCGTCCCCGTCCCCTAACCCTAACCCTAGCCCGAACCCTAACCCTAACCCTTCCCCGAAGCCTGACCCTCAGCCGTCCCCTAATCCTAACCCGTACGCTGACACTAACCCGCGCCCTCACACGTACGCTCCCCCTAGAGCGTTGTCGTACCCTCACCTGGACCCTGAACCGTCCCCGTCCCCTAACCCTAACCCTAGGCCGAAGCCTAACCCAAACCCTTCCCCGAAGCCTGACCCTCAGCCGTCCCCTAATCCTAACCCGTACGCTGACACTAACCCGCGCCCTCACACGTACGCTCCCCCTAGAGCGTTGTCGTACCCTCACCTGGACCCTGAACCGTCCCCGTACCCTAACCCTAACCCTAGGCCGAAGCCTAACCCTAACCCTTCCCCGAAGCCTGACCCTCAGCCGTCCCCTAATCCTAACCCATACGCTGACACTAACCCGCGCCCTCACACGTACGCTCCCCCTAGAGCGTTGTCGTACCCTCACCTGGACCCTGAACCGTCCCCGTCCCCTAACCCTAACCCTAGGCTGAAGCCTAACCCTAACCCTTCCCCGAAGCCTGACCCTCAGCCGTCCCCTAATCCTAACCCGTACGCTGACACTAACCCGCGCCCTCACACGTACGCTCCCCCTAGAGCTTTGTCGTACCCTCACCTGGACCCTGAACCGTCCCCGTCCCCTAACCCTAACCCTAGCCCGAACCCTAACCCTAACCCTTCCCCGAAGCCTGACCCTCAGCCGTCCCCTAATCCTAACCCGTACGCTGACACTAACCCGCGCCCTCACATGTACGCTCCCCCTAGAGCGTTGTCGTACCCTCACCTGGACCCTGAACCGTCCCCGTCCCCTAACCCTAACCCTAGCCCAAACCCTAACCCTAACCCTTCCCCGAAGCCTGACCCTCAGCCGTCCCCTAATCCTAACCCGTACGCTGACACTAACCCGCGCCCTCACACGTACGCTCCCCCTAGAGCGTTGTCGTACCCTCACCTGGACCCTGAACCGTCCCCGTCCCCTAACCCTAACCCTAGCCCGAACCCTAACCCTAACCCTTCCCCGAAGCCTGACCCTCAGCCGTCCCCTAATCCTAACCCGTACGCTGACACTAACCCGCGCCCTCACACGTACGCTCCCCCTAGAGCGTTGTCGTACCCTCACCTGGACCCTGAACCGTCCCCGTCCCCTAACCCTAACCCTAGGCCGAAGCCTAACCCTAACCCTTCCCCGAAGCCTGACCCTCAGCCGTCCCCTAATCCTAACCCGTACGCTGACACTAACCCGCGCCTTCACACGTACGCTCCCCCTAGAGCATTGTCGTACCCTCACCTGGACCCTGAACCGTCCCCGTCCCCTAACCCTAACCGTAGGCCGAAGCCTAACCCTAACCCTTCCCCGAAGCATGACCCTCAGCCGTCCCCTAATCCTAACCCGTACGCTGACACTAACCCGCGCCCTCACACGTACGCTCCCCCTAGAGCGTTGTCGTACCCTCACCTGGACCCTAAACCGTCCCCGTCCCCTAACCCTAACCCTAGCCCGAAGCCTAACCCTAAGCCTTCCCCGAAGCCTGACCCTCAGCCGTCCCCTAATCCTAACCCGTACGCTGACACTAACCCGCGCCCTCACACGTACGCTCGCCCTAGAGCGTTGTCGTACCCTCACCTGGACCCTAAACCGTCCCCGTCCCCTAACCCTAAACCTAGCCCGAACCCTAACCCTAACCCTTCCCCGAAGCCTGACGCTCAGCCGTCCCCTAATCCTAACCCGTACGCTGACACTAACCGGCGGCCTCACACGTACGCTCCCCCTAGAGCGTTGTCGTACCCTCACCTGGACCCTAAACCGTCCCCGTCCCCTAACCCTAACCCTAGCCCGAACCCTAACCCTAACGCTTCCCCGAAGCCTAACCCTCAGCCGTCCCCTAATCCTAACCCGTACGCTGACACTAACCCGCGCCCTCACGCGTACGCTCCCCGTAGAACGTTGTCGTACCCTCACCTGGACCCTAAACCGTCCCCGTCCCCTAACCCTAACCCTAGCCCGAAGCCTAACCCTAACCCTTCCCCGAAGCCTGACCCTCAGCCGTCCCCTAATCCTAACCCGTACGCTGACACTAACCCGCGCCCTCACACGTACGCTCCCCCTAGAGCGTTGTCGTACCCTCACCTGGACCCTAAACCGTCCCCGTCCCCTAACCCTAACCCTAGCCCGAAGCCTAACCCTAACCCTTCCCCGAAGCCTGACTCTCAGCCGTCCCCTAATCCTAACCCGTACGCTGACACTAACCCGCGCCCTCACACGTACGCTCCCCCTAGAGCGTTGTCGTACCCTCACCTGGACCCTAAACCGTCCCCGTCCCCTAACCCTAACCCTAGCCCGAGGCCTAACCCTAACCCTTCCCCGAAGCCTGACCCTCAGCCGTCCCCTAATCCTAACCCGTACGCTGACACTAACCCGCGCCCTCACACGTACGCTCCCCCTAGAGCGTTGTCGTACCCTCACCTGGACCCTAAACCGTCCCCGTCCCCTAACCCTAACCCTAGCCCGAACCCTAACCCTAACCCTTCCCCGAAGCCTGACCCTCAGCCGTCCCCTAATCCTAACCCGTACGCTGACACTAACCCGCGCCCTCACACGTACGCTCCCCCTAGAGCGTTGTCGTACCCTCACCTGGACCCTAAACCGTCCCCGTCCCCTAACCCTAACCCTAGGCCGAAGCCTAACCCTAACCCTTCCCCGAAGCCTGACCCTCAGCCGTCCCCTAATCCTAACCCGTACGCTGACACTAACCCGCGCCCTCACACGTACGCTCCCCCTAGAGCGTTGTCGTACCCTCACCTGGACCCTGAACCGTCCCCGTCCCCTAACCCTAACCCTAGCCCGAACCCTAACCCTAACCCTTCCCCGAAGCCTGACCCTCAGCCGTCCCCTAATCCTAACCCGTACGCTGACACTAACCCGCGCCCTCACACGTACGCTCCCCCTAGAGCGTTGTCGTACCCTCACCTGGACCCTGAACCTTCCCCGTCCCCTAACCCTAACCCTAGGCCGAAGCCTAACCCAAAACCTTCCCCGAAGCCTGACCCTCAGCCGTCCCCTAATCCTAACCCGTACGCTGACACTAACCCGCGCCCGCACACGTACGCTCCCCCTAGAGCGTTGTCCTACCCTCACCTGGACCCTGAACCGTCCCCGTCCCCTAACCCTAACCCTAGGCCAAAGCCTAACACTAACCCTTCCCCGAAGCCTGACCCTCAGCCGTCCCCTAATCCTAACCCGTACGCTGACACTAACCCGCGCCCTCACACGTACGCTCCCCCTAGAGCGTTGTCGTACCCTCACCTGGACCCTAAACCGTCCCCGTCCCCTAACCCTAACCCTAGCCCGAACCCTAACCCTAACCCTTCCCCGAAGCCTGACCCTCAGCCGTCCCCTAATCCTAACCCGTACGCTGACACTAACCCGCGCCCTCACACGTACGCTCCCCCTAGAGCGTTGTCGTACCCTCACCTGGACCCTAAACCGTCCCCGTCCCCTAACCCTAACCCTACCCCGAAACCTAACCCTAACCCTTCCCCGAAGCCTGACCCTCAGCCGTCCCCTAATCCTAACCCGTACGCTGACACTAACCCGCGCCCTCACACGTACGCTCCCCCTAGAGCGTTGTCGTACCCTCACCTGGACCCTAAACCGTCCCCGTCCCCTAACCCTAACCCTAGCCCGAACCCTAACCCTAACCCTTCCCCGAAGCCTGACCCTCAGCCGTCCCCTAATCCTAACCCGTACGCTGACACTAACCCGCGCCCTCACACGTACGCTCCCCCTAGAGCGTTGTCGTACCCTCACCTGGACCCTAAACCGTCCCCGTCCCCTAACCCTAACCCTAGCCCGAACCCTAACCCTAACCCTTCCCCGAAGCCTGACCCTCAGCCGTCCCCTAATCCTAACCCGTACGCTGACACTAACCCGCGCCCTCACACGTACGCTCCCCCTAGAGCGTTGTCGTACCCTCACCTGGACCCTAAACCGTCCCCGTCCCCTAACCCTAACCCTAGCCCGAACCCTAACCCTAACCCTTCCCCGAATCCTGACCCTCAGCCGTCCCCTAATCCTAACCCGTACGCTGACACTAACCCGCGCCCTCACACGTACGCTCCCCCTAGAGCGTTGTCGTACCCTCACCTGGACCCTAAATCGTCCCCGTCCCCTAAACCTAACCCTAGCCCGAACCCTAACCCTAACCCTTCCCCGAAGCCTGACCCTCAGCCGTCCCCTAATCCTAACCCGTACGCTGACACTAACCCGCGCCCTCACACGTACGCTCCCCCTAGAGCGTTGTCGTACCCTCACCTGGACCCTAAACCGTCCCCGTCCCCTAACCCTAACCCTAGCCCGAACCCTAACCCTAACACTTCCCCGAAGCCTGACCCTCAGCCGTCCCCTAATCCTAACCCGTACGCTGACACTAACCCGCGCCCTCACACGTACGCTCCCCCTAGAGCGTTGTCGTACCCTCACCTGGACCCTAAACCGTCCCCGTCCCCTAACCCTAACCCTAGCCCGAACCCTAACCCTAACCCTTCCCCGAAGCCTGACCCTCAGCCGTCCCCTAATCCTAACCCGTACGCTGACACTAACCCGCGCCCTCACACGTACGCTCCCCCTAGAGCGTTGTCGTACCCTCACCTGGACCCTAAACCGTCCCCGTCCCCTAACCCTAACCCTAGCCCGAAGCCTAACCCTAACCCTTCCCCGAAGCCTGACCCTCAGCCGTCCCCTAATCCTAACCCGTACGCTGACACTAACCCGCGCCCTCACACGTACGCTCCCCCTAGAGCGTTGTCGTACCCTCACCTGGAACCTAAACCGTCCCCGTCCCCTAACCCTAACCCTAGCCCAAACCCTAACCCTAACCCTTCCCCGAAGCCTGACCCTCAGCCGTCCCCTAATCCTAACCCATACGCTGACACTAACCCGCGCCCTCACACGTACGCTGCCCCTAGAGCGTTGTCGTACCCTCACCTGGACCCTAAACCGTCCCCGTCCCCTAACCCTAACCCTGGCCCGAACCCTAACCCTAACCCTTCCCCGAAGCCTGACCCTCAGCCGTCCCCTAATCCTAACCCGTACGCTGACACTAACCCGCGCCCTCACACGTACGCTCCCCCTAGAGCGTTGTCGTACCCTCACCTGGACCCTAAACCGTCCCCGTCCCCTAACCCTAACCCTAGCCCGAAGCCTAACCCTAACCCTTCCCCGAAGCCTGACCCTCAGCCGTCCCCTAATCCTAACCCGTACGCTGACACTAACCCGCGCCCTCACACGTACGCTCCCCCTAGAGCGTTGTCGTACCCTCACCTGGACCCTAAACCGTCCCCGTCCCCTAACCCTAACCCTAGCCCGAACCCTAACCCTAACACTTCCCCGAAGCCTGACGCTCAGCCATCCCCTAATCCTAACCCGTAAGCTGACACTAACCGGCGGCCTCACACGTACGCTCCCCCTAGAGCGTTGTCGTACCCTCACCTGGACCCTAAACCGTCCCCGTCCCCTAACCCTAACCCTAGCCCGAACCCTAACCCTAACCCTTCCCCGAAGCCTAACCCTCAGCCGTCCCCTAATCCTAACCCGTACGCTGACACTAACCCGCGCCCTCACACGTACGCTCCCCGTAGAGCGTTGTCGTACCCTCACCTGGACCCTAAACCATCCCCGTCCCCTAACCCTATCCCTAGCCCGAAGCCTAACCCTAACCCTTCCCAGAAGCCTGACCCTCAGCCGTCCCCTAATCCTAACCCGTACGCTGACACTAACCCGCGCCCTCACACGTACGCTCCCCCTAGAGCGTTGTCGTACCCTCACCTGGACCCTAAACCGTCCCCGTCCCCTAACCCTAACCCTAGCCCGAAGCCTAACCCTAACCCTTCCCCGAAGCCTGACCCTCAGCCGTCCCCTAATCCTAACCCATACGCTGACACTAACCCGCGCCCTCACACGTACGCTGCCCCTAGAGCGTTGTCGTACCCTCACCTGGACCCTAAACCGTCCCCGTCCCCTAACCCTAACCCTGGCCCGAACCCTAACCCTAACCCTTCCCCGAAGCCTGACCCTCAGCCGTCCCCTAATCCTAACCCGTACGCTGACACTAACCCGCGCCCTCACACGTACGCTCCCCCTAGAGCGTTGTCGTACCCTCACCTGGACCCTAAACCGTCCCCGTCCCCTAACCCTAACCCTAGCCCGAAGCCTAACCCTAACCCTTCCCCGAAGCCTGACTCTCAGCCGTCCCCTAATCCTAACCCGTACGCTGACACTAACGCGCACCCTCACACGTACGCTCCCCCTAGAGCGTTGTCGTACCCTCACCTGGACCCTAAACCGTCCCCGTCCCCTAACCCTAACCCTAGCCCGAGGCCTAACCCTAACCCTTCCCCGAAGCCTGACCCTCAGCCGTCCCCTAATCCTAACCCGTACGCTGACACTAACCCGCGCCCTCACACGTACGCTCCCCCTAGAGCGTTGTCGTACCCTCACCTGGACCCTAAACCGTCCCCGTCCCCTAACCCTAACCCTAGCCCGAACCCTAACCCTAACCCTTCCCCGAAGCCTGACCCTCAGCCGTCCCCTAATCCTAACCCGTACGCTGACACTAACCCGCGCCCTCACACGTACGCTCCCCCTAGAGCGTTGTCGTACCCTCACCTGGACCCTGAACCGTCCCCGTCCCCTAACCCTAACCCTAGCCCGAACCCTAACCCTAACCCTTCCCCGAAGCCTGACCCTCAGCCGTCCCCTAATCCTAACCCGTACGCTGACACTAACCCGCGCCCTCACACGTACGCTCCCCCTAGAGCGTTGTCGTACCCTCACCTGGACCCTGAACCGTCCCCGTCCCCTAACCCTAACCCTAGGCCGAAGCCTAACCCTAACCCTTCCCCGAAGCCTGACCCTCAGCCGTCCCCTAATCCTAACCCGTATGCTGACACTAAGCCGCGCCCTCACACGTACGCTCCCCCTAGAGCGTTGTCGTACCCTCACCTGGACCCTGAACCGTCCCCGTACCCTAACCCTAACCCTAGGCCGAAGCCTAACCCTAACCCTTCCCCGAAGCCTGACCCTCAGCCGTCCCCTAATCCTAACCCATACGCTGACACTAACCCGCGCCCTCACACGTACGCTCCCCCTAGAGCGTTGTCGTACCCTCACCTGGACCCTGAACCGTCCCCGTACCCTAACCCTAACCCTAGGCTGAAGCCTAACCCTAAACCTTCCCCGAAGCCTGACCCTCAGCCGTCCCCTAATCCTAACCCGTACGCTGACACTAACCCGCGCCCTCACACGTACGCTCCCCCTAGAGCGTTGTCGTACCCTCACCTGGACCCTGAACCGTCCCCGTACCCTAACCCTAACCCTAGGCCGAAGCCTAACCCTAACCCTTCCTCGAAGCCTGACCCTCAGCCGTCCCCTAATCCTAACCCATACGCTGACACTAACCCGCGCCCTCACACGTACGCTCCCCCTAGAGCGTTGTCGTACCCTCACCTGGACCCTGAACCGTCCCCGTCCCCTAACCCTAACCCTAGGCTGAAGCCTAACCCTAACCATTCCCCGAAGCCTGACCCTCAGCCGTCCCCTAATCCTAACCCGTACGCTGACACTAACCCGCGCCCTCACACGTACGCTCCCCCTAGAGCGTTGTCGTACCCTCACCTGGACCCTGAACCGTCCCCGTACCCTAACCCTAACCCTAGCCCGAACCCTAACCCTAACCCTTCCCCGAAGCCTGACCCTCAGCCGTCCCCTAATCCTAACCCGTACGCTGACACTAACCCGCGCCCTCACATGTACGCTCCCCCTAGAGCGTTGTCGTACCCTCACCTGGACCCTGAACCGTCCCCGTCCCCTAACCCTAACCCTAGCCCAAACCCTAACCCTAACCCTTCCCCGAAGCCTGACCCTCAGCCGTCCCCTAATCCTAACCCGTACGCTGACACTAACCCGCGCCCTCACACGTACGCTCCCCCTAGAGCGTTGTCGTACCCTCACCTTGACCCTGAACCGTCCCCGTCCCCTAACCCTAACCCTAGCCCGAACCCTAACCCTAACCCTTCCCCGAAGCCTGACCCTCAGCCGTCCCCTAATCCTAACCCGTACGCTGACACTAACCCGCGCCCTCACACGTACGCTCCCCCTAGAGCGTTGTCGTACCCTCACCTGGACCCTGAACCGTCCCCGTCCCCTAACCCTAACCGTAGGCCGAAGCCTAACCCTAACCCTTCCCCGAAGCATGACCCTCAGCCGTCCCCTAATCCTAACCCGTACGCTGACACTAACCCACGCCCTCACACGTACGCTCCCCCTAGAGTGTTGTCCTTCCCTCACCTGGACCCTGAACCGTCCCCGTCCCCTAACCCTAACCCTAGGCCAAAGCCTAACCCTAACCCTTCCCCGAAGCCTGACCCTCAGCCGTCCCCTAATCCTAACCCGTACGCTGACACTAACCCGCGCCCTCACACGTACGCTCCCCCTAGAGCGTTGTCGTACCCTCACCTGGACCCTAAACCGTCCCCGTCCCCTAACCCTAACCCTAGCCCGAACCCTAACCCTAACCCTTCCCCGAAGCCTGACCCTCAGCCGTCCCCTAATCCTAACCCGTACGCTGACACTAACCCGCGCCCTCACACGTACGCTCCCCCTAGAGCGTTGTCGTACCCTCACCTGGACCCTAAACCGTCCCCGTCCCCTAACCCTAACCCTACCCCGAAACCTAACCCTAACCCTTCCCCGAAGCCTGACCCTCAGCCGTCCCCTAATCCTAACCCGTACGCTGACACTAACCCGCGCCCTCACACGTACGCTCCCCCTAGAGCGTTGTCGTACCCTCACCTGGACCCTAAACCGTCCCCGTCCCCTAACCCTAACCCTAGCCCGAACCCTAACCCTAACCCTTCCCCGAAGCCTGACCCTCAGCCGTCCCCTAATCCTAACCCGTACGCTGACACTAACCCGCGCCCTCACACGTACGCTCCCCCTAGAGCGTTGTCGTACCCTCACCTGGACCCTAAACCGTCCCCGTCCCCTAACCCTAACCCTAGCCCGAACCCTAACCCTAACCCTTCCCCGAAGCCTGACCCTCAGCCGTCCCCTAATCCTAACCCGTACGCTGACACTAACCCGCGCCCTCACACGTACGCTCCCCCTAGAGCGTTGTCGTACCCTCACCTGGACCCTAAACGGTCCCCGTCCCCTAACCCTAACCCTAGCCCGAACCCTAACCCTAACCCTTCCCCGAAGCCTGACCCTCAGCCGTCCCCTAATCCTAACCCGTACGCTGACACTAACCCGCGCCCTCACACGTACGCTCCCCCTAGAGCGTTGTCGTACCCTCACCTGGGCCCTAAACCGTCCCCGTCCCCTAACCCTAACCCTAGCCCGAACCCTAACCCTAACCCTTCCCCGAAGCCTGACCCTCAGCCGTCCCCTAATCCTAACCCGTACGCTGACACTAACCCGCGCCCTCACACGTACGCTCCCCCTAGAGCATTGTCGTACCCTCACCTGGACCCTAAACCGTCCCCGTCCCCTAACCCTAACCCTAGCCCGAACCCTAACCCTAACCCTTCCCCGAAGCCTGACCCTCAGCCGTCCCCTAATCCTAACACGTACGCTGACACTAACCCGCGCCCTCACACGTACGCTCCCCCTAGAGCGTTGTCGTACCCTCACCTGGACCCTAAACCGTCCCCGTCCCGTAACCCTAACCCTAGCCCGAAGCCTAACCCTAATCCTTCCCCGAAGCCTGACCCTCAGCCGTCCCCTAATCCTAACCCGTACGCTGACACTAACCCGCGCCCTCACACGTACGCTCCCCCTAGAGCGTTGTCGTACCCTCACCTGGACCCTAAACCGTCCCCGTCCCCTAACCCTAACCCTAGCCCAAACCCTAACCCTAACCCTTCCCCGAAGCCTGACCCTCAGCCGTCCCCTAATCCTAACCCGTACGCTGACACTAAACCGCGCCCTCACACGTACGCTGCCCCTAGAGCGTTGTCGTACCCTCACCTGGACCCTAAACCGTCCCCGTCCCCTAACCCTAACCCTGGCCCGAACCCTAACCCTAACCCTTCCCCGAAGCCTGACCCTCAGCCGTCCCCTAATCCTAACCCGTACGCTGACACTAACCCGCGCCCTCACACGTACGCTCCCCCTAGAGCGTTGTCGTACCCTCACCTGGACCCTAAACCGTCCCCGTCCCCTAACCCTAACCCTAGCCCGAAGCCTAACCCTAACCCTTCCCCGAAGCCTGACCCTCAGCCGTCCCCTAATCCTAACCCGTACGCTGACACTAACCCGCGCCCTCACACGTACGCTCCCCCTAGAGCGTTGTCGTACCCTCACCTGGACCCTAAACCGTCCCCGTCCCCTAACCCTAACCCTAGCCCGAACCCTAACCCTAACCCTTCCCCGAAGCCTGACGCTCAGCCGTCCCCTAATCCTAACCCGTACGCTGACACTAACCGGCGGCCTCACACGTACGCTCCCCCTAGAGCGTTGTCGTACCCTCACCTGGACCCTAAACCGTCCCCGTCCCCTAACCCTAACCCTAGCCCGAACCCTAACCCTAACCCTTCCCCGAAGCCTAACCCTCAGCCGTCCCCTAATCCTAACCCGTACGCTGACACTAACCCGCGCCCTCACACGTACGCTCCCCGTAGAGCGTTGTCGTACCCTCACCTGGACCCTAAACCGTCCCCGTCCCCTAACCCTAACCCTAGCCCGAAGCCTAACCCTAACCCTTCCCAGAAGCCTGACCCTCAGCCGTCCCCTAATCCTAACCCGTACGCTGACACTAACCCGCGCCCTCACACGTACGCTCCCCCTAGAGCGTTGTCGTACCCTCACCTGGACCATAAACCGTCCCCGTCCCCTAACCCTAACCCTAGCCCGAACCCTAAACCTAACCCTTCCCCGAAGCCTGACGCTCAGCCGTCCCCTAATCCTAACCCGTACGCTGACACTAACCCGCGCCCTCACACGTACGCTCCCCCTACAGCGTTGTCGTACCCTCACCTGGACCCTAAACCGTCCCCGTCCCCTAACCCTAACCCTAGCCCGCACCCTAACCCTAACCTTTCCCCGAAGCCTGACCCTCTGCCGTCCCCTAATCCTAACTCGTACGCTGACACTAACCCGCGCCCTCACACGTACGCTCCCCCTAGAGCGTTGTCGTACCCTCACCTGGACCCTAAACCGTCCCCGTCCCCTAACCCTAACCCTAGCCCGAACCCTAACCCTAACCCTTCCCCGAAGCCTGACCCTCAGCCGTCCCCTAATCCTAACCCGTACGCTGACACTAACCCGCGCCCTCACACGTACGCTCCCCCTAGAGCGTTGTCGTACCCTCACCTGGACCCTAAACCGTCCCCGTCCCCTAACCCTAACCCTAGCCCGAACCCTAACCCTAACCCTTCCCCGAAGCCTGACCCTCAGCCGTCCCCTAATCCTAACCCGTACGCTGACACTAACCCGCGCCCTCACACGTACGCTCCCCCTAGAGCGTTGTCGTACCCTCACCTGGACCCTAAACCGTCCCCGTCCCTTAACCCTAACCCTAGCCCGAACCCTAACCCTAACCCTTCCCCGAAGCCTGACCCTCAGCCGTCCCCTAATCCTAACCCGTACGCTGACACTAACCCGCGCCCTCACACGTACGCTCCCCCTAGAGCGTTGTCGTACACTCACCTGGACCCTAAACCGTCCCCGTCCCCTAACCCTAACCCTAGGCCGAAGCCTAACCCTAACCCTTCCCCGAAGCCTGACCCTCAGCCGTCCCCTAATCCTAACCCGTACGTTGACACTAACCCGCGCCCTCACACGTACGCTCCCCCTAGAGCGTTGTCGTACCCTCACCTGGACCCTAAACCGTCCCCGTCCCCTAACCCTAACCCTAGCCCGAACCCTAACCCTAATCCTTCCCCGAAGCCTGACACTCAGCCGTCCCCTAATCCTAACCCGTACGCTGACACTAACCCGCGCCCTCACACGTACGCTCCCCCTAGAGCGTTGTCGTACCCTCACCTGGACCCTAAACCGTCCCCGTCCCCTAACCCTAACCCTAGCCCGAACCCTAACCCTAACCCTTCCCCGAAGCCTGACCCTCAGGCGTCCCCTAATCCTAACCCGTACGCTGACACTAACCCGCGCCCTCACACGTACGCTCCCCCTAGAGCGTTGTCGTACCCTCACCTGGACCCTAAACCGTCCCCGTCCCCTAACCCTAGCCCGAACCCAAACCCTAACCCTTCCCCGAAGCCTGACCCTCAGCCGTCCCCTAATCCTAACCCGTACGCTGACACTAACCCGCGCCCTCACACGTACGCTCCCCCTAGAGCGTTGTCGTACCCTCACCTGGACCCTAAACCGTCCCCGTCCCCTAACCCTAACCCTAGCCCGAACCCAAACCCTAACCCTTCCCCGAAGCCTGACCCTCAGCCGTCCCCTAATCCTAACCCGTACGCTGACAATAACCCGCGCCCTCACACGTACGCTCCCCCTAGAGCGTTGTCGTACCCTCACCTGGACCCTGAACCGTCCCCGTCCCCTAACCCTAACCCTAGGCCGAAGCCTAACCCTAACACTTCCCCGAAGCCTGACACTCAGCCGTCCCCTAATCCTAACCCGTACGCTGACACTAACCCGCGCCCTCACACGTACGCTCCCCCTAGAGCGTTGTCGTACCCTCACCTGGACCCTGAACCGTCCCCGTCCCCTAACCCTAACCCTAGCCCGAACCCTAACCCTAACCCTTCCCCGAAGGCTGACCCTCAGCCGTCCCCTAATCCTAACCCGTACGCTGACACTAACCCGCGCCCTCACACGTACGCTCCCCCTAGAGCGTTGTCGTACCCTCACCTGGACCCTGAACCTTCCCCGTCCCCTAACCCTAACCCTAGCCCGAACCCTAACCCTAACCCTTCCCCGAAGCCTGACCCTCAGCCGTCCCCTAATCCTAACCCGTACGCTGACACTAACCCGCGCCTTCACACGTACGCTCCCCCTAGAGCGTTGTCGTACCCTCACCTGGACCCTAAACCGTCCCCGTCCCTTAACCCTAACCCTAGCCCGAACCCTAACCCTAACCCTTCCCCGAAGCCTGACCCTCAGCCGTCCCCTAATCCTAACCCGTACGCTGACACTAACCCGCGCCCTCACACGTACGCTCCCCCTAGAGCGTTGTCCTACCCTCACCTGGACCCTAAACCGTCCCCGTCCCCTAACCCTAACCCAGCCCGAACCCTAACCCTAAACCTTCCCCGAAGCCTAACCCTCAGCCGTCCCCTAATCCTAACCCGTACGCTGACACTAACCCGCGCCCTCACACGTACGCTCCCCCTAGAGCGTTGTCGTACCCTCACCTGGACCCTGAACCTTCCCCGTCCCCTAACCCTAACCCTAGCCCGAACCCTAACCCTAACCCTTCCCCGAAGCCTGACCCTCAGCCGTCCCCTAATCCTAACCCGTACGCTGACACTAACCCGCGCCCTCACACGTACGCTCCCCCTAGAGCGTTGTCGTACCCTCACCTGGACCCTAAACCGTCCCCGTCCCTTAACCCTAACCCTAGCCCGAACCCTAACCCTAACCCTTCCCCGAAGCCTGACCCTCAGCCGTCCCCTAATCCTAACCCGTACGCTGACACTAACCCGCGCCCTCACACGTACGCTCCCCCTAGAGCGTTGTCGTACACTCACCTGGACCCTAAACCGTCCCCGTCCCCTAACCCTAACCCTAGGCCGAAGCCTAACCCTAACCCTTCCCCGAAGCCTGACCCTCAGCCGTCCCCTAATCCTAACCCGTACGTTGACACTAACCCGCGCCCTCACACGTACGCTCCCCCTAGAGCGTTGTCGTACCCTCACCTGGACCCTAAACCGTCCCCGTCCCCTAACCCTAACCCTAGCCCGAACCCTAACCCTAATCCTTCCCCGAAGCCTGACACTCAGCCGTCCCCTAATCCTAACCCGTACGCTGACACTAACCCGCGCCCTCACACGTACGCTCCCCCTAGAGCGTTGTCGTACCCTCACCTGGACGCTAAACCGTCCCCGTCCCCTAACCCTAACCCTAGCCCGAACCCTAACCCTAACCCTTCCCCGAAGCCTGACCCTCAGGCGTCCCCTAATCCTAACCCGTACGCTGACACTAACCCGCGCCCTCACACGTACGCTCCCCCTAGAGCGTTGTCGTACCCTCACCTGGACCCTAAACCGTCCCCGTCCCCTAACCCTAGCCCGAACCCAAACCCTAACCCTTCCCCGAAGCCTGACCCTCAGCCGTCCCCTAATCCTAACCCGTACGCTGACACTAACCCGCGCCCTCACACGTACGCTCCCCCTAGAGCGTTGTCGTACCCTCACCTGGACCCTAAACCGTCCCCGTCCCCTAACCCTAACCCTAGCCCGAACCCAAACCCTAACCCTTCCCCGAAGCCTGACCCTCAGCCGTCCCCTAATCCTAACCCGTACGCTGACAATAACCCGCGCCCTCACACGTACGCTCCCCCTAGAGCGTTGTCGTACCCTCACCTGGACCCTGAACCGTCCCCGTCCCCTAACCCTAACCCTAGGCCGAAGCCTAACCCTAACACTTCCCCGAAGCCTGACACTCAGCCGTCCCCTAATCCTAACCCGTACGCTGACACTAACCCGCGCCCTCACACGTACGCTCCCCCTAGAGCGTTGTCGTACCCTCACCTGGACCCTGAACCGTCCCCGTCCCCTAACCCTAACCCTAGCCCGAACCCTAACCCTAACCCTTCCCCGAAGGCTGACCCTCAGCCGTCCCCTAATCCTAACCCGTACGCTGACACTAACCCGCGCCCTCACACGTACGCTCCCCCTAGAGCGTTGTCGTACCCTCACCTGGACCCTGAACCTTCCCCGTCCCCTAACCCTAACCCTAGCCCGAACCCTAACCCTAACCCTTCCCCGAAGCCTGACCCTCAGCCGTCCCCTAATCCTAACCCGTACGCTGACACTAACCCGCGCCTTCACACGTACGCTCCCCCTAGAGCGTTGTCGTACCCTCACCTGGACCCTAAACCGTCCCCGTCCCTTAACCCTAACCCTAGCCCGAAACCTAACCCTAACCCTTCCCCGAAGCCTGACCCTCAGCCGTCCCCTAATCCTAACCCGTACGCTGACACTAACCCGCGCCCTCACACGTACGCTCCCCCTAGAGCGTTGTCCTACCCTCACCTGGACCCTAAACCGTCCCCGTCCCCTAACCCTAACCCAGCCCGAACCCTAACCCTAAACCTTCCCCGAAGCCTGACCCTCAGCCGTCCCCTAATCCTAACCCGTACGCTGACACTAACCCGCGCCCTCACACGTACGCTCCCCCTAGAGCGTTGTCGTACCCTCACCTGGACCCTAAACCGTCCCCGTCCCCTAACCCTAACCCTAGCCCGAACCCTAACCCTAACCCTTCCCCGAAGCCTGAACCTCAGCCGTCCCCTAATCCTAACCCGTACGCTGACACTAACCCGCGCCCTCACACGTACGCTCCCCCTAGAGCGTTGTCGTACACTCACCTGGACCCTAAACCGTCCCCGTCCCCTAACCCTAACCCTAGCCCGAAGCCTAACCCTAACCCTTCCCCGAAGCCTGACCCTCAGCCGTCCCCTAATCCTAACCCGTACGCTGACACTAACCCGCGCCCTCACACGTACGCTCCCCCTAGAGCGTTGTCGTACCCTCACCTGGACCCTAAACCGTCCCCGTCCCCTAACCCTAACCCTAGCCCGAACCATATCCCTAACCCTTCCCCGAAGCCTGACCCTCAGCCGTCACCTAATCCTAACCCGTACGCTGACACTAACCCGCGCCCTCACACGTACGCTCCCCCTAGAGCGTTGTCGTACCCTCACCTTCACCCTAAACCGTCCCCGTCCCCTAACCTTAACCCTAGCCCGAAACCTAACACTAACCCTTCCCCGAAGCCTGACCCTCAGCCGTCCCCTAATCCTAACCCGTACGCTGACACTAACCCGCGCCCTCACACATACGCTCCCCCTAGAGCGTTGTCGTACCCTCACCTGGACCCTAAACCGTCCCCGTCCCCTAACCCTAACCCTAGCCCGAACCCTAACCCTAACACTTCCCCGAAGCCTGACCCTCAGCCGTCCCCTAATCCTAACCCGTACGCTGACACTAACCCGCGCCCTCGCACGTACGCTCCCCCTAGAGCTTTGTCGTACCCTCACCTGGACCCTAAACCGTCCCCGTCCCCTAACCCTAACCCTAGCCCGAACCCTAACCCTAACCCTTCCCCGAAGCCTGACCCTCAGCCGTCCCCTAATCCTAACCCGTACGCTGACACTAACCCGCGCCCTCACACGTACGCTCCCCCTAGAGCGCTGTCGTACCCTCACCTGAACACTAAACCGTCCCCGTCCCCTAACCCTAACCCTAACCCGAACCCTAACCCTAACCCTTCGCCGAAGCCTGACCCTCAGCCGTCCCATAATCCTAACCCGTACGCTGACACTAACCCGCGCCCTCACACGTACGCTCCCCCTAGAGCGTTGTCGTACCCTCACCTGGACCCTAAACCGTCCCCGTCCCCTAACGCTAACCCTAGCCCGAACCCTAACCCTAACCCTTCCCCGAAGCCTGACCCTCAGCCGTCCCCTAATCCTAACCCGTACGCTGACACTAACCCGCGCCCTCACACGTACTCTCCCCCTAGAGCGTTGTCGTACCCTCACCTCGACCCTAAACCGTCCCCGTCCCCTAACCCTAACCCTAGCCCGAACCCTAACCCTAACCCTTCCCCGAAGCCTGACCCTCAGCCGTCCCCTAATCCTAACACGTACGCTGACACTAACCCGCGCCCTCACACGTACGCTCCCCCTAGAGCGTTGTCCTACCCTCACCTGGACCCTAAACCGTCCCCGTCCCCTAACCCTAACCCAGCCCGAACCCTAACCCTAAATCTTCCCCGAAGCCTGACCCTCAGCCGTCCCCTAATCCTAACCCGTACGCTGACACTAACCCGCGCCCTCACACGTACGCTCCCCCTAGAGCGTTGTCGTACCCTCACCTGGACCCTAAACCGTCCCCGTCCCCTAACCCTAGCCCGAACCCAAACCCTAACCCTTCCCCGAAGCCTGACCCTCAGCCGTCCCCTAATCCTAACCCGTACGCTGACACTAACCCGCGCCCTCACACGTACGCTCCCCCTAGAGCGTTGTCGTACCCTCACCTGGACCCTAAACCGTCCCCGTCCCCTAACCCTAACCCTAGCCCGAACCCAAACCCTAACCCTTCCCCGAAGCCTGACCCTCAGCCGTCCCCTAATCCTAACCCGTACGCTGACAATAACCCGCGCCCTCACACGTACGCTCCCCCTAGAGCGTTGTCGTACCCTCACCTGGACCCTGAACCGTCCCCGTCCCCTAACCCTAACCCTAGGCCGAAGCCTAACCCTAACACTTCCCCGAAGCCTGACACTCAGCCGTCCCCTAATCCTAACCCGTACGCTGACACTAACCCGCGCCCTCACACGTACGCTCCCCCTAGAGCGTTGTCGTACCCTCACCTGGACCCTGAACCGTCCCCGTCCCCTAACCCTAACCCTAGCCCGAACCCTAACCCTAACCCTTCCCCGAAGGCTGACCCTCAGCCGTCCCCTAATCCTAACCCGTACGCTGACACTAACCCGCGCCCTCACACGTACGCTCCCCCTAGAGCGTTGTCGTACCCTCACCTGGACCCTGAACCTTCCCCGTCCCCTAACCCTAACCCTAGCCCGAACCCTAACCCTAACCCTTCCCCGAAGCCTGACCCTCAGCCGTCCCCTAATCCTAACCCGTACGCTGACACTAACCCGCGCCTTCACACGTACGCTCCCCCTAGAGCGTTGTCGTACCCTCACCTGGACCCTAAACCGTCCCCGTCCCTTAACCCTAACCCTAGCCCGAACCCTAACCCTAACCCTTCCCCGAAGCCTGACCCTCAGCCGTCCCCTAATCCTAACCCGTACGCTGACACTAACCCGCGCCCTCACACGTACGCTCCCCCTAGAGCGTTGTCCTACCCTCACCTGGACCCTAAACCGTCCCCGTCCCCTAACCCTAACCCAGCCCGAACCCTAACCCTAAACCTTCCCCGAAGCCTGACCCTCAGCCGTCCCCTAATCCTAACCCGTACGCTGACACTAACCCGCGCCCTCACACGTACGCTCCCCCTAGAGCGTTGTCGTACCCTCACCTGGACCCTGAACCTTCCCCGTCCCCTAACCCTAACCCTAGCCCGAACCCTAACCCTAACCCTTCCCCGAAGCCTGACCCTCAGCCGTCCCCTAATCCTAACCCGTACGCTGACACTAACCCGCGCCCTCACACGTACGCTCCCCCTAGAGCGTTGTCGTACCCTCACCTGGACCCTAAACCGTCCCCGTCCCTTAACCCTAACCCTAGCCCGAACCCTAACCCTAACCCTTCCCCGAAGCCTGACCCTCAGCCGTCCCCTAATCCTAACCCGTACGCTGACACTAACCCGCGCCCTCACACGTACGCTCCCCCTAGAGCGTTGTCGTACACTCACCTGGACCCTAAACCGTCCCCGTCCCCTAACCCTAACCCTAGGCCGAAGCCTAACCCTAACCCTTCCCCGAAGCCTGACCCTCAGCCGTCCCCTAATCCTAACCCGTACGTTGACACTAACCCGCGCCCTCACACGTACGCTCCCCCTAGAGCGTTGTCGTACCCTCACCTGGACCCTAAACCGTCCCCGTCCCCTAACCCTAACCCTAGCCCGAACCCTAACCCTAATCCTTCCCCGAAGCCTGACACTCAGCCGTCCCCTAATCCTAACCCGTACGCTGACACTAACCCGCGCCCTCACACGTACGCTCCCCCTAGAGCGTTGTCGTACCCTCACCTGGACCCTAAACCGTCCCCGTCCCCTAACCCTAACCCTAGCCCGAACCCTAACCCTAACCCTTCCCCGAAGCCTGACCCTCAGGCGTCCCCTAATCCTAACCCGTACGCTGACACTAACCCGCGCCCTCACACGTACGCTCCCCCTAGAGCGTTGTCGTACCCTCACCTGGACCCTAAACCGTCCCCGTCCCCTAACCCTAGCCCGAACCCAAACCCTAACCCTTCCCCGAAGCCTGACCCTCAGCCGTCCCCTAATCCTAACCCGTACGCTGACACTAACCCGCGCCCTCACACGTACGCTCCCCCTAGAGCGTTGTCGTACCCTCACCTGGACCCTAAACCGTCCCCGTCCCCTAACCCTAACCCTAGCCCGAACCCAAACCCTAACCCTTCCCCGAAGCCTGACCCTCAGCCGTCCCCTAATCCTAACCCGTACGCTGACAATAACCCGCGCCCTCACACGTACGCTCCCCCTAGAGCGTTGTCGTACCCTCACCTGGACCCTGAACCGTCCCCGTCCCCTAACCCTAACCCTAGGCCGAAGCCTAACCCTAACACTTCCCCGAAGCCTGACACTCAGCCGTCCCCTAATCCTAACCCGTACGCTGACACTAACCCGCGCCCTCACACGTACGCTCCCCCTAGAGCGTTGTCGTACCCTCACCTGGACCCTGAACCGTCCCCGTCCCCTAACCCTAACCCTAGCCCGAACCCTAACCCTAACCCCTCCCCGAAGGCTGACCCTCAGCCGTCCCCTAATCCTAACCCGTACGCTGACACTAACCCGCGCCCTCACACGTACGCTCCCCCTAGAGCGTTGTCGTACCCTCACCTGGACCCTGAACCTTCCCCGTCCCCTAACCCTAACCCTAGCCCGAACCCTAACCCTAACCCTTCCCCGAAGCCTGACCCTCAGCCGTCCCCTAATCCTAACCCGTACGCTGACACTAACCCGTGCCTTCACACGTACGCTCCCCCTAGAGCGTTGTCGTACCCTCACCTGGACCCTAAACCGTCCCCGTCCCTTAACCCTAACCCTAGCCCGAACCCTAACCCTAACCCTTCCCCGAAGCCTGACCCTCAGCCGTCCCCTAATCCTAACCCGTACGCTGACACTAACCCGCGCCCTCACACGTACGCTCCCCCTAGAGCGTTGTCCTACCCTCACCTGGACCCTAAACCGTCCCCGTCCCCTAACCCTAACCCAGCCCGAACCCTAACCCTAAACCTTCCCCGAAGCCTGACCCTCAGCCGTCCCCTAATCCTAACCCGTACGCTGACACTAACCCGCGCCCTCACACGTACGCTCCCCCTAGAGCGTTGTCGTACCCTCACCTGGACCCTAAACCGTCCCCGTCCCCTAACCCTAACCCTAGCCCGAACCCTAACCCTAACCCTTCCCCGAAGCCTGAACCTCAGCCGTCCCCTAATCCTAACCCGTACGCTGACACTAACCCGCGCCCTCACACGTACGCTCCCCCTAGAGCGTTGTCGTACACTCACCAGGACCCTAAACCGTCCCCGTCCCCTAACCCTAACCCTAGCCCGAAGCCTAACCCTAACCCTTCCCCGAAGCCTGACCCTCAGCCGTCCCCTAATCCTAACCCGTACGCTGACACTAACCCGCGCCCTCACACGTACGCTCCCCCTAGAGCGTTGTCGTACCCTCACCTGGACCCTAAACCGTCCCCGTCCCCTAACCCTAACCCTAGCCCGAACCATATCCCTAACCCTTCCCCGAAGCCTGACCCTCAGCCGTCACCTAATCCTAACCCGTACGCTGACACTAACCCGCGCCCTCACACGTACGCTCCCCCTAGAGCGTTGTCGTACCCTCACCTTCACCCTAAACCGTCCCCGTCCCCTAACCTTAACCCTAGCCCGAAACCTAACACTAACCCTTCCCCGAAGCCTGACCCTCAGCCGTCCCCTAATCCTAACCCGTACGCTGACACTAACCCGCGCCCTCACACATACGCTCCCCCTAGAGCGTTGTCGTACCCTCACCTGGACCCTAAACCGTCCCCGTCCCCTAACCCTAACCCTAGCCCGAACCCTAACCCTAACACTTCCCCGAAGCCTGACCCTCAGCCGTCCCCTAATCCTAACCCGTACGCTGACACTAACCCGCGCCCTTGCACGTACGCTCCCCCTAGAGCTTTGTCGTACCCTCACCTGGACCCTAAACCGTCCCCGTCCCCTAACCCTAACCCTAGCCCGAACCCTAACCCTAACCCTTCCCCGAAGCCTGACCCTCAGCCGTCCCCTAATCCTAACCCGTACGCTGACACTAACCCGCGCCCTCACACGTACGCTCCCCCTAGAGCGCTGTCGTACCCTCACCTGAACACTAAACCGTCCCCGTCCCCTAACCCTAACCCTAACCCGAACCCTAACCCTAACCCTTCGCCGAAGCCTGACCCTCAGCCGTCCCCTAATCCTAACCCGTACGCTGACACTAACCCGCGCCCTCACACGTACGCTCCCCCTAGAGCGTTGTCGTACCCTCACCTGGACCCTGAACCGTCCCCGTCCCCTAACCCTAACCCTAGGCCGAACCCTAACCCTAACCCTTCCCCGAAGCCTGACCCTCAGCCGTCCCCTAATCCTAACCCGTACGCTGACACTAACGCGCGCCCTCACACGTACGCTCCCCCTAGAGCGTTGTCGTACCCTCACCTGGACCCTAAACCGTCCCCGTCCCCTAACCCTAACCCTAGCCCGAACCATAACCCTAACCCTTCCCCGAAGCCTGACCCTCAGCCGTCACCTAATCCTAACCCGTACGCTGACACTAACCCGCGCCCTCACACGTACGCTCCCCCTAGAGCGTTGTCGTACCCTCACCTGCACCCTAAACCGTCCCCGTCCCCTAACCTTAACCCTAGCCCGAAACCTAACACTAACCCTTCCCCGAAGCCTGACCCTCAGCCGTCCCCTAATCCTAACCCGTACGCTGACACTAACCCGCGCCCTCACACATACGCTCCCCCTAGAGCGTTGTCGTACCCTCACCTGGACCCTAAACCGTCCCCGTCCCCTAACCCTAACCCTAGCCTGAACCCTAACCCTAACCCTTCCCCGAAGCCTGACCCTCAGCCGTCCCCTTATCCTAACCCGTACGCTGACACTAACCCGCGCCCTCGCACGTACGCTCCCCCTAGAGCTTTGTCGTACCCTCACCTGGACCCTAAACCGTCCCCGTCCCCTAACCCTAACCCTAGCCCGAACCCTAACCCTAACCCTTCCCCGAAGCCTGACCCTCAGCCGTCCCCTAATCCTAACCCGTACGCTGACACTAACCCACGCCCTCACACGTACGCTCCCCCTAGAGCGCTGTCGTACTCTCACCTGAACACTAAACCGTCCCCGTCCCCTAACCCTAACCCTAGCCCGAACCCTAACCCTAACCCTTCGCCGAAGCCTGACCCTCAGCCGTCCCCTAATCCTAACCCGTACGCTGACACTAACCCGCGCCCTCACACGTACGCTCCCCCTAGAGCGTTGTCGTACCCTCACCTGGACCCTAAACCGTCCCCGTCCCCTAACCCTAACCCTAGTCCGAACCCTAAACCTAACCCTTCCCCGAAGCCTGACCCTCAGCCGTCCCCTAATCCTAACCCGTACGCTGACACTAACCCGCGCCCTCACACGTACTCTCCCCCTAGAGCGTTGTCGTACCCTCACCTGGACCCTAAACCGTCCCCGTCCCCTAACCCTAACCCTAGCCCGAACCCTAACCCTAACCCTTCCCCGAAGCCTGACCCTCAGCCGTCCCCTAATCCTAACCCGTACGCTGACACTAACCCGCGCCCTCACACGTACGCTCCCCCTAGAGCGTTCTCGTACCCTCACCTGGACCCTAAACCGTCCCCATCCCCTAACCCTAACCCTAGCCCGAACCCTAACCCTAACCCTTCCCCGAAGCCTGACCCTCAGCCGTCCCCTAATCCTAACCCGTACGCTGACACTAACCCGCGCCCTCACACGTACGCTCCCCCTAGAGCGTTGTCGTACCCTCACCTGGACCCTAAACCGTCCCCGTCCCCTAACCCAAACCCTAGCCCGAACCCTAACCCTAATCCTTCCCCGAAGCCTGACACTCAGCCGTCCCCTAATCCTAACCCGTACGCTGACACTAACCCGCGCCCTCACACGTACGCTCCCCCTAGAGCGTTGTCGTAACCTCACCTGGACCCTAAACCGTCCCCGTCCCCTAATCCTAACCCTAGCCCGAACCCTAACCCTAACCCTTCCCCGAAGCCTGACCCTCAGCCGTCCCCTAATCCTAACCCGTACGCTGACACTAACCCGCGCCCTCACACGTACGCTCCCCCTAGAGCGTTGTCGTACCCTCACCTGGACCCTAAACCTTCCCCGTCCCCTAATCCTAACCCTAGCCCGAACCCTAACCCTAACACTTCCCCGAAGCCTGACCCTCAGCCGTCCCCTAATCCTAACCCGTACGCTGACACTAACCCGCGCCCTCACACGTACGCTCCCCCTAGAGCGTTGTCGTACCCTCACCTGGACCCTAAACCGTCCCCGTCCCCTAACCCTAACCCTAGCCCGAACCCTAACCCTAATCCTTCCCCGAAGCCTGACACTCAGCCGTCCCCTAATCCTAACCCGTACGCTGACACTAACCCGCGCCCTCACACGTACGCTCCCCCTAGAGCGTTGTCGTACCCTCACCTGGACCCTAAACCGTCCCCGTCCCCTAACCCTAACCCTAGGCCGAAGCCTAACCCTAACCCTTCCCCGAAGCCTGACCCTCAGCCGTCCCCTAATCCTAACCCGTACGTTGACACTAACCCGCGCCCTCACACGTACGCTCCCCCTAGAGCGTTGTCGTACCCTCACCGGGACCCTAAACCGTCCCCGTCCCCTAACCCTAACCCTAGCCCGAACCCTAACCCTAATCCTTCCCCGAAGCCTGACACTCAGCCGTCCCCTAATCCTAACCCGTACGCTGACACTAACCCGCGCCCTCACACGTACGCTCCCCCTAGAGCGTTGTCGTACCCTCACCTGGACGCTAAACCGTCCCCGTCCCCTAACCCTAACCCTAGCCCGAACCCTAACCCTAACCCTTCCCCGAAGCCTGACCCTCAGGCGTCCCCTAATCCTAACCCGTACGCTGACACTAACCCGCGCCCTCACACGTACGCTCCCCCTAGAGCGTTGTCGTACCCTCACCTGGACCCTAAACCGTCCCCGTCCCCTAACCCTAGCCCGAACCCAAACCCTAACCCTTCCCCGAAGCCTGACCCTCAGCCGTCCCCTAATCCTAACCCGTACGCTGACACTAACCCGCGCCCTCACACGTACGCTCCCCCTAGAGCGTTGTCGTACCCTCACCTGGACCCTAAACCGTCCCCGTCCCCTAACCCTAACCCTAGCCCGAACCCAAACCCTAACCCTTCCCCGAAGCCTGACCCTCAGCCGTCCCCTAATCCTAACCCGTACGCTGACAATAACCCGCGCCCTCACACGTACGCTCCCCCTAGAGCGTTGTCGTACCCTCACCTGGACCCTGAACCGTCCCCGTCCCCTAACCCTAACCCTAGGCCGAAGCCTAACCCTAACACTTCCCCGAAGCCTGACACTCAGCCGTCCCCTAATCCTAACCCGTACGCTGACACTAACCCGCGCCCTCACACGTACGCTCCCCCTAGAGCGTTGTCGTACCCTCACCTGGACCCTGAACCGTCCCCGTCCCCTAACCCTAACCCTAGCCCGAACCCTAACCCTAACCCTTCCCCGAAGGCTGACCCTCAGCCGTCCCCTAATCCTAACCCGTACGCTGACACTAACCCGCGCCCTCACACGTACGCTCCCCCTAGAGCGTTGTCGTACCCTCACCTGGACCCTGAACCTTCCCCGTCCCCTAACCCTAACCCTAGCCCGAACCCTAACCCTAACCCTTCCCCGAAGCCTGACCCTCAGCCGTCCCCTAATCCTAACCCGTACGCTGACACTAACCCGCGCCTTCACACGTACGCTCCCCCTAGAGCGTTGTCGTACCCTCACCTGGACCCTAAACCGTCCCCGTCCCTTAACCCTAACCCTAGCCCGAACCCTAACCCTAACCCTTCCCCGAAGCCTGACCCTCAGCCGTCCCATAATCCTAACCCGTACGCTGACACTAACCCGCGCCCTCACACGTACGCTCCCCCTAGAGCGTTGTCCTACCCTCACCTGGACCCTAAACCGTCCCCGTCCCCTAACCCTAACCCAGCCCGAACCCTAACCCTAAACCTTCCCCGAAGCCTGACCCTCAGCCGTCCCCTAATCCTAACCCGTACGCTGACACTAACCCGCGCCCTCACACGTACGCTCCCCCTAGAGCGTTGTCGTACCCTCACCTGGACCCTAAACCGTCCCCGTCCCCTAACCCTAACCCTAGCCCGAACCCTAACCCTAACCCTTCCCCGAAGCCTGAACCTCAGCCGTCCCCTAATCCTAACCCGTACGCTGACACTAACCCGCGCCCTCACACGTACGCTCCCCCTAGAGCGTTGTCGTACACTCACCTGGACCCTACACCGTCCCCGTCCCCTAACCCTAACCCTAGCCCGAAGCCTAACCCTAACCCTTCCCCGAAGCCTGACCCTCAGCCGTCCCCTAATCCTAACCCGTACGCTGACACTAACCCGCGCCCTCACACGTACGCTCCCCCTAGAGCGTTGTCGTACCCTCACCTGGACCCTAAACCGTCCCCGTCCCCTAACCCTAACCCTAGCCCGAACCATATCCCTAACCCTTCCCCGAAGCCTGACCCTCAGCCGTCACCTAATCCTAACCCGTACGCTGACACTAACCCGCGCCCTCACACGTACGCTCCCCCTAGAGCGTTGTCGTACCCTCACCTTCACCCTAAACCGTCCCCGTCCCCTAACCTTAACCCTAGCCCGAAACCTAACACTAACCCTTCCCCGAAGCCTGACCCTCAGCCGTCCCCTAATCCTAACCCGTACGCTGACACTAACCCGCGCCCTCACACATACGCTCCCCCTAGAGCGTTGTCGTACCCTCACCTGGACCCTAAACCGTCCCCGTCCCCTAACCCTAACCCTAGCCCGAACCCTAACCCTAACACTTCCCCGAAGCCTGACCCTCAGCCGTCCCCTAATCCTAACCCGTACGCTGACACTAACCCGCGCCCTCGCACGTACGCTCCCCCTAGAGCTTTGTCGTACCCTCACCTGGACCCTAAACCGTCCCCGTCCCCTAACCCTAACCCTAGCCCGAACCCTAACCCTAACCCTTCCCCGAAGCCTGACCCTCAGCCGTCCCCTAATCCTAACCCGTACGCTGACACTAACCCGCGCCCTCACACGTACGCTCCCCCTAGAGCGCTGTCGTACCCTCACCTGAACACTAAACCGTCCCCGTCCCCTAACCCTAACCCTAACCCGAACCCTAACCCTAACCCTTCGCCGAAGCCTGACCCTCAGCCGTCCCATAATCCTAACCCGTACGCTGACACTAACCCGCGCCCTCACACGTACGCTCCCCCTAGAGCGTTGTCGTACCCTCACCTGGACCCTAAACCGTCCCCGTCCCCTAACCCTAACCCTAGCCCGAACCCTAACCCTAACCCTTCCCCGAAGCCTGACCCTCAGCCGTCCCCTAATCCTAACCCGTACGCTGACACTAACCCGCGCCCTCACACGTACTCTCCCCCTAGAGCGTTGTCGTACCCTCACCTCGACCCTAAACCGTCCCCGTCCCCTAACCCTAACCCTAGCCCGAACCCTAACCCTAACCCTTCCCCGAAGCCTGACCCTCAGCCGTCCCCTAATCCTAACACGTATGCTGACACTAACCCGCGCCCTCACACGTACGCTCCCCCTAGAGCGTTGTCCTACCCTCACCTGGACCCTAAACCGTCCCCGTCCCCTAACCCTAACCCAGCCCGAACCCTAACCCTAAACCTTCCCCGAAGCCTGACCCTCAGCCGTCCCCTAATCCTAACCCGTACGCTGACACTAACCCGCGCCCTCACACGTACGCTCCCCCTAGAGCGTTGTCGTACCCTCACCTGGACCCTGAACCTTCCCCGTCCCCTAACCCTAACCCTAGCCCGAACCCTAACCCTAACCCTTCCCCGAAGCCTGACCCTCAGCCGTCCCCTAATCCTAACCCGTACGCTGACACTAACCCGCGCCCTCACACGTACGCTCCCCCTAGAGCGTTGTCGTACCCTCACCTGGACCCTAAACCGTCCCCGTCCCTTAACCCTAACCCTAGCCCGAACCCTAACCCTAACCCTTCCCCGAAGCCTGACCCTCAGCCGTCCCCTAATCCTAACCCGTACGCTGACACTAACCCGCGCCCTCACACGTACGCTCCCCCTAGAGCGTTGTCGTACACTCACCTGGACCCTAAACCGTCCCCGTCCCCTAACCCTAACCCTAGGCCGAAGCCTAACCCTAACCCTTCCCCGAAGCCTGACCCTCAGCCGTCCCCTAATCCTAACCCGTACGTTGACACTAACCCGCGCCCTCACACGTACGCTCCCCCTAGAGCGTTGTCGTACCCTCACCTGGACCCTAAACCGTCCCCGTCCCCTAACCCTAACCCTAGCCCGAACCCTAACCCTAATCCTTCCCCGAAGCCTGACACTCAGCCGTCCCCTAATCCTAACCCGTACGCTGACACTAACCCGCGCCCTCACACGTACGCTCCCCCTAGAGCGTTGTCGTACCCTCACCTGGACCCTAAACCGTCCCCGTCCCCTAACCCTAACCCTAGCCCAAACCCTAACCCTAACCCTTCCCCGAAGCCTGACCCTCAGGCGTCCCCTAATCCTAACCCGTACGCTGACACTAACCCGCGCCCTCACACGTACGCTCCCCCTAGAGCGTTGTCGTACCCTCACCTGGACCCTAAACCGTCCCCGTCCCCTAACCCTAGCCCGAACCCAAACCCTAACCCTTCCCCGAAGCCTGACCCTCAGCCGTCCCCTAATCCTAACCCGTACGCTGACACTAACCCGCGCCCTCACACGTACGCTCCCCCTAGAGCGTTGTCGTACCCTCACCTGGACCCTAAACCGTCCCCGTCCCCTAACCCTAACCCTAGCCCGAACCCAAACCCTAACCCTTCCCCGAAGCCTGACCCTCAGCCGTCCCCTAATCCTAACCCGTACGCTGACAATAACCCGCGCCCTCACACGTACGCTCCCCCTAGAGCGTTGTCGTACCCTCACCTGGACCCTGAACCGTCCCCGTCCCCTAACCCTAACCCTAGGCCGAAGCCTAACCCTAACACTTCCCCGAAGCCTGACACTCAGCCGTCCCCTAATCCTAACCCGTACGCTGACACTAACCCGCGCCCTCACACGTACGCTCCCCCTAGAGCGTTGTCGTACCCTCACCTGGACCCTGAACCGTCCCCGTCCCCTAACCCTAACCCTAGCCCGAACCCTAACCCTAACCCTTCCCCGAAGGCTGACCCTCAGCCGTCCCCTAATCCTAACCCGTACGCTGACACTAACCCGCGCCCTCACACGTACGCTCCCCCTAGAGCGTTGTCGTACCCTCACCTGGACCCTGAACCTTCCCCGTCCCCTAACCCTAACCCTAGCCCGAACCCTAACCCTAACCCTTCCCCGAAGCCTGACCCTCAGCCGTCCCCTAATCCTAACCCGTACGCTGACACTAACCCGCGCCTTCACACGTACGCTCCCCCTAGAGCGTTGTCGTACCCTCACCTGGACCCTAAACCGTCCCCGTCCCTTAACCCTAACCCTAGCCCGAACCCTAACCCTAACCCTTCCCCGAAGCCTGACCCTCAGCCGTCCCCTAATCCTAACCCGTACGCTGACACTAACCCGCGCCCTCACACGTACGCTCCCCCTAGAGCGTTGTCCTACCCTCACCTGGACCCTAAACCGTCCCCGTCCCCTAACCCTAACCCAGCCCGAACCCTAACCCTAAACCTTCCCCGAAGCCTGACCCTCAGCCGTCCCCTAATCCTAACCCGTACGCTGACACTAACCCGCGCCCTCACACGTACGCTCCCCCTAGAGCGTTGTCGTACCCTCACCTGGACCCTAAACCGTCCCCGTCCCCTAACCCTAACCCTAGCCCGAACCCTAACCCTAACCCTTCCCCGAAGCCTGAACCTCAGCCGTCCCCTAATCCTAACCCGTACGCTGACACTAACCCGCGCCCTCACACGTACGCTCCCCCTAGAGCGTTGTCGTACACTCACCAGGACCCTAAACCGTCCCCGTCCCCTAACCCTAACCCTAGCCCGAAGCCTAACCCTAACCCTTCCCCGAAGCCTGACCCTCAGCCGTCCCCTAATCCTAACCCGTACGCTGACACTAACCCGCGCCCTCACACGTACGCTCCCCCTAGAGCGTTGTCGTACCCTCACCTGGACCCTAAACCGTCCCCGTCCCCTAACCCTAACCCTAGCCCGAACCATATCCCTAACCCTTCCCCGAAGCCTGACCCTCAGCCGTCACCTAATCCTAACCCGTACGCTGACACTAACCCGCGCCCTCACACGTACGCTCCCCCTAGAGCGTTGTCGTACCCTCACCTTCACCCTAAACCGTCCCCGTCCCCTAACCTTAACCCTAGCCCGAAACCTAACACTAACCCTTCCCCGAAGCCTGACCCTCAGCCGTCCCCTAATCCTAACCCGTACGCTGACACTAACCCGCGCCCTCACACATACGCTCCCCCTAGAGCGTTGTCGTACCCTCACCTGGACCCTAAACCGTCCCCGTCCCCTAACCCTAACCCTAGCCCGAACCCTAACCCTAACACTTCCCCGAAGCCTGACCCTCAGCCGTCCCCTAATCCTAACCCGTACGCTGACACTAACCCGCGCCCTCGCACGTACGCTCCCCCTAGAGCTTTGTCGTACCCTCACCTGGACCCTAAACCGTCCCCATCCCCTAACCCTAACCCTAGCCCGAACCCTAACCCTAACCCTTCCCCGAAGCCTGACCCTCAGCCGTCCCCTAATCCTAACCCGTACGCTGACACTAACCCGCGCCCTCACACGTACGCTCCCCCTAGAGCGCTGTCGTACCCTCACCTGAACACTAAACCGTCCCCGTCCCCTAACCCTAACCCTAACCCGAACCCTAACCCTAACCCTTCGCCGAAGCCTGACCCTCAGCCGTCCCCTAATCCTAACCCGTACGCTGACACTAACCCGCGCCCTCACACGTACGCTCCCCCTAGAGCGTTGTCGTACCCTCACCTGGACCCTGAACCGTCCCCGTCCCCTAACCCTAACCCTAGGCCGAACCCTAACCCTAACCCTTCCCCGAAGCCTGACCCTCAGCCGTCCCCTAATCCTAACCCGTACGCTGACACTAACGCGCGCCCTCACACGTACGCTCCCCCTAGAGCGTTGTCGTACCCTCACCTGGACCCTAAACCGTCCCCGTCCCCTAACCCTAACCCTAGCCCGAACCATAACCCTAACCCTTCCCCGAAGCCTGACCCTCAGCCGTCACCTAATCCTAACCCGTACGCTGACACTAACCCGCGCCCTCACACGTACGCTCCCCCTAGAGCGTTGTCGTACCCTCACCTGCACCCTAAACCGTCCCCGTCCCCTAACCTTAACCCTAGCCCGAAACCTAACACTAACCCTTCCCCGAAGCCTGACCCTCAGCCGTCCCCTAATCCTAACCCGTACGCTGACACTAACCCGCGCCCTCACACATACGCTCCCCCTAGAGCGTTGTCGTACCCTCACCTGGACCCTAAACCGTCCCCGTCCCCTAACCCTAACCCTAGCCCGAACCCTAACCCTAACCCTTCCCCGAAGCCTGACCCTCAGCCGTCCCCTTATCCTAACCCGTACGCTGACACTAACCCGCGCCCTCGCACGTACGCTCCCCCTAGAGCTTTGTCGTACCCTCACCTGGACCCTAAACCGTCCCCGTCCCCTAACCCTAACCCTAGCCCGAACCCTAACCCTAACCCTTCCCCGAAGCCTGACCCTCAGCCGTCCCCTAATCCTAACCCGTACGCTGACACTAACCCACGCCCTCACACGTACGCTCCCCCTAGAGCGCTGTCGTACTCTCACCTGAACACTAAACCGTCCCCGTCCCCTAACCCTAACCCTAGCCCGAACCCTAACCCTAACCCTTCGCCGAAGCCTGACCCTCAGCCGTCCCCTAATCCTAACCCGTACGCTGACACTAACCCGCGCCCTCACACGTACGCTCCCCCTAGAGCGTTGTCGTACCCTCACCTGGACCCTAAACCGTCCCCGTCCCCTAACCCTAACCCTAGCCCGAACCCTAACCCTAACCCTTCCCCGAAGCCTGACCCTCAGCCGTCCCCTAATCCTAACCCGTACGCTGACACTAACCCGCGCCCTCACACGTACTCTCCCCCTAGAGCGTTGTCGTACCCTCACCTGGACCCTAAACCGTCCCCGTCCCCTAACCCTAACCCTAGCCCGAACCCTAACCCTAACCCTTCCCCGAAGCCTGACCCTCAGCCGTCCCCTAATCCTAACCCGTACGCTGACACTAACCCGCGCCCTCACACGTACGCTCCCCCTAGAGCGTTCTCGTACCCTCACCTGGACCCTAAACCGTCCCCATCCCCTAACCCTAACCCTAGCCCGAACCCTAACCCTAACCCTTCCCCGAAGCCTGACCCTCAGCCGTCCCCTAATCCTAACCCGTACGCTGACACTAACCCGCGCCCTCACACGTACGCTCCCCCTAGAGCGTTGTCGTACCCTCACCTGGACCCTAAACCGTCCCCGTCCCCTAACCCTAACCCTAGCCCGAACCCTAACCCTAATCCTTCCCCGAAGCCTGACACTCAGCCGTCCCCTAATCCTAACCCGTACGCTGACACTAACCCGCGCCCTCACACGTACGCTCCCCCTAGAGCGTTGTCGTAACCTCACCTGGACCCTAAACCGTCCCCGTCCCCTAATCCTAACCCTAGCCCGAACCCTAACCCTAACCCTTCCCCGAAGCCTGACCCTCAGCCGTCCCCTAATCCTAACCCGTACGCTGACACTAACCCGCGCCCTCACACGTACGCTCCCCCTAGAGCGTTGTCGTACCCTCACCTGGACCCTAAACCTTCCCCGTCCCCTAATCCTAACCCTAGCCCGAACCCTAACCCTAACACTTCCCCGAAGCCTGACCCTCAGCCGTCCCCTAATCCTAACCCGTACGCTGACACTAACCCGCGCCCTCACACGTACGCTCCCCCTAGAGCGTTGTCGTACCCTCACCTGGACCCTAAACCGTCCCCGTCCCCTAACCCTAACCCTAGCCCGAACCCTAACCCTAATCCTTCCCCGAAGCCTGACACTCAGCCGTCCCCTAATCCTAACCCGTACGCTGACACTAACCCGCGCCCTCACACGTACGCTCCCCCTAGAGCGTTGTCGTACCCTCACCTGGACCCTAAACCGTCCCCGTCCCCTAACCCTAACCCTAGCCCGAACCCTAACCCTAACACTTCCCCGAAGCCTGACCCTCAGGCGTCCCCTAATCCTAACCCGTACGCTGACACTAACCCGCGCGCTCACACGTACGCTCCCCCTACAGCGTTGTCGTACCCTCACCTGGACCCTAAACCGTCGCCGTCCCCTAACCCTAACCCTAGGCCGAAGCCTAACCCTAACCCTTCCCCGAAGCCTGACCCTCAGCCGTCCCCTAATCCTAACCCGTACGCTGACACTAACCCGCGCCCTCACACGTACTCTCCCCCTAGAGCGTTGTCGTACCCTCACCTGGACCCTAAACCGTCCCCGTCCCCTAACCCTAACCCTAGCCCGAACCCTAACCCTAACCCTTCCCCGAAGCCTGACCCTCAGCCGTCCCCTAATCCTAACCCGTACGCTGACACTAACCCGCGCCCTCACACGTACGCTCCCCCTAGAGCGTTGTCGTACCCTCACCTGGACCCTAAACCGTCCCCGTCCCCTAACCCTAACCCTAGCCCGAACCCTAACCCTAACCCTTCCCCGAAGCCTGACCCTCAGCCGTCCCCTAATCCTAACCCGTACGCTGACACTAACCCACGCCCTCACACGTACGCTCCCCCTAGAGCGTTGTCGTACCCTCACCTGGACCCTAAACCGTCCCCGTCCCCTAACCCTAACCCTAGCCCGAACCCTAACCCTAACCCTTCCCCGAAGCCTGACACTCAGCCGTCCCCTAATCCTAACCCGTACGCTGACACTAACCCACGCCCTCACACGTACGCTCCCCCTAGAGCGTTGTCGTACCCTCACCTGGACCCTAAACCGTCCCCGTCCCCTAACCCTAACCCTAGCCCGAACCCTAACCCTAACCCTTCCCCGAAGCCTGACCCTCAGCCGTCCCCTAATCCTAACCCGTACGCTGACACTAACCCGCGCCCTCGCACGTACGCTCCCCCTAGAGCGTTGTCGTACCCTCACCTGGACCCTAAACCGTCCCCGTCCCCTAACCGTAACCCTAGCCCGAACCCTAACCCTAACCCTTCCCCGAAGCCTGACCCTCAGGCGTCCCCTAATCCTAACCCGTACGCTGACACTAACCCGCGCCCTCACACGTACGCTCCCCCTAGAGCGTTGTCGTACCCTCACCTGGACCCTAAACCGTCCCCGTCCCCTAACCCTAACCCTAGCCCGAACCCAAACCCTAACCCTTCCCCGAAGCCTGACCCTCAGCCGTCCCCTAATCCTAACCCGTACGCTGACACTAACCCGCGTCCTCACACGTACGCTCCCCCTAGAGCGTTGTCGTACCCTCACCTGGACCCTAAACCGTCCGCGTCCCCTAACCCTAACCCTAGCCCGAACCCAAACCCTAACCCTTCCCCGAAGCCTGACCCTCAGCCGTCCCCTAATCCTAACCCGTACGCTGACACTAACCCGCGCCCTCACACGTACGCTCCACCTAGAGCGTTGTCGTACCCTCACCTGGACCCTGAACCGTCCCCGTCCCCTAACCCTAACCCTAGGCCGAACCCTAACCCTAAAACTTCCCCGAAGCCTGACACTCAGCCGTCCCCTAATCCTAACCCGTACGTTGACACTAACCCGCGCCCTCACACGTACGCTCCCCCTAGAGCGTTGTCGTACCCTCACCTGGACCCTGAACCGTCCCCGTCCCCTAACCCTAACCCTAGCCCGAACCCTAACCCTAAACCTTCCCCGAAGGCTGACCCTCAGCCGTCCCCTAATCCTAACCCGTACGCTGACACTAACCCGCGCCCTCACACGTACGCTCCCCCTAGAGCGTTGTCGTACCCTCACCTGGACCCTGAACCGTCCCCATCCCCTAACCCTAACCCTAGCCCGAACCCTAACCCTAACCCTTCCCCGAAGCCTGACCCTCAGCCGTCCCCTAATCCTAACCCGTACGCTGACACTAACCCGCGCCCTCACACGTACGCTCCCCCTAGAGCGTTGTCGTACCCTCACCTGGACCCTAAACCGTCCCCGTCCCTTAACCCTAACCCTAGCCCGAACCCTAACCCTAACCCTTCCCCGAAGCCTGACCCTCAGCCGTCCCCTAATCCTAACCCGTACGCTGACACTAACCCGCGCCCTCACACGTACGCTCCCCCTAGAGCGTTCTCCTACCCTCACCTGGACCCTAAACCGTCCCCGTCCCCTAACCCTAACCCAGCCCGAACCCTAACCCTAACCCTTCCCCGAAGCCTGACCCTCAGCCGTCCCCTAATCCTAACCCGTACGCTGACACTAACCCGCGCCCTCACACGTACGCTCCCCCTAGAGCGTTGTCGTACCCTCACCTGGACCCTAAACCGTCCCCGTCCCCTAACCCTAACCCTAGCCCGAACCCTAACCCTAACCCTTCCCCGAAGCCTGACCCTCAGCCGTCCCCTAATCCTAACCCGTACGCTGACACTAACCCGCGCCCTCACACGTACGCTCCCCCTAGAGCGTTGTCGTACACTCACCTGGACCCTAAACCGTCCCCGTCCCCTAACCCTAACCCTAGCCCGAAGCCTAACCCTAAACCTTCCCCGTAGCCTGACCCTCAGCCGTCCCCTAATCCTAACCCGTACGCTGACACTAACCCGCGCCCTCACACGTACGCTCCCCCTAGAGCGTGGTCGTACCCTCACCTGGACCCTAAACCGTCCACGTCCCCTAACCCTAACCCTAGCCCGAACCATAACCCTAACCCTTCCCCGAAGCCTGACCCTCAGCCGTCACCTAATCCTAACCCGTACGCTGACACTAACCCGCGCCCTCACACGTACGCTCCCCCTAGAGCGTTGTCGTACCCTCACCTGCACCCTAAACCGTCCCCGTCCCCTAACCTTAACCCTAGCCCGAACCGTAACACTAACCCTTCCCCGAAGCCTGACCCTCAGCCGTCCCCTAATCCTAACCCGTACGCTGACACTAACGCGCGCCCTCACACATACGCTCCCCCTAGAGCGTTGTCGTACCCTCACCTGGACCGTAAACCGTCCCCGTCCCCTAACCCTAACCCTAGCCCGAACCCTAACCCTAACCCTTCCCCGAAGCCTGACCCTCAGCCGTCCCCTAATCCTAACCCGTACGCTGACACTAACCCGCGCCCTCACACGTACGCTCCCCCTAGAGCTTTGTCGTACCCTCACCTGGACCCTAAACCGTCCCCGTCCCCTAACCCTAACCTTAGCCCGAACCCTAACCCTAACCCTTCCCCGAAGCCTGACCCTCAGCCGTCCCCTAATCCTAACCCGTACGCTGACACTAACCCGCGCCCTCACACGTACGCTCCCCCTAGAGCGTTGTCGTACCCTCACCTGGACCCTAAACCGTCCCCGTCCCTTAACCCTAACCCTAGCCCGAACCCTAACCCTAACCCTTCCCCGAAGCCTGACCCTCAGCCGTCCCCTAATCCTAACCCGTACGCTGACACTAACCCGCGCCCTCACACGTACGCTCCCCCTAGAGCGTTCTCCTACCCTCACCTGGACCCTAAACCGTCCCCGTCCCCTAACCCTAACCCAGCCCGAACCCTAACCCTAACCCTTCCCCGAAGCCTGACCCTCAGCCGTCCCCTAATCCTAACCCGTACGCTGACACTAACCCGCGCCCTCACACGTACGCTCCCCCTAGAGCGTTGTCGTACCCTCACCTGGACCCTAAACCGTCCCCGTCCCCTAACCCTAACCCTAGCCCGAACCCTAACCCTAACCCTTCCCCGAAGCCTGACCCTCAGCCGTCCTCTAATCCTAACCCGTACGCTGACACTAACCCGCGCCCTCACACGTACGCTCCCCCTAGAGCGTTGTCGTACACTCACCTGGACCCTAAACCGTCCCCGTCCCCTAACCCTAACCCTAGCCCGAAGCCTAACCCTAAACCTTCCCCGTAGCCTGACCCTCAGCCGTCCCCTAATCCTAACCCGTACGATGACACTAACCCGCGCCCTCACACGTACGCTCCCCCTAGAGCGTTGTCGTACCCTCACCTGGACCCTAAACCGTCCCCGTCCCCTAACCCTAACCCTAGCCCGAACCCTAACCCTAACCCTTCCCCGAAGCCTGACCCTCAGCCGTCCCCTAATCCTAACCCGTACGCTGACACTAACCCGCGCCCTCACACGTACGCTCCCCCTAGAGCGTTGTCGTACCCTCACCTGGACCCTAAACCGTCCCCGTCCCCTAACCCTAACCCTAGCCCGAACCCTAACCCTAATCCTTCCCCGAAGCCTGACACTCAGCCGTCCCCTAATCCTAACCCGTACGCTGACACTAACCCGCGCCCTCACACGTACGCTCCCCCTAGAGCGTTGTCATACCCTCACCTGGACCCTAAACCGTCCCCGTCCCCTAATCCTAACCCTAGCCCGAACCCTAACCCTAACCCTTCCCCGAAGCCTGACCCTCAGCCGTCCCCTAATCCTAACCCGTACGCTGACACTAACCCGCGCCCTCACACGTACGCTCCCCCTAGAGCGTTGTCGTACCCTCACCTGGACCCTAAACCGTCCCCGTCCCCTAATCCTAACCCTAGCCCGAACCCTAACCCTAACACTTCCCCGAAGCCTGACCCTCAGCCGTCCCCTAATCCTAACCCGTACGCTGACACTAACCCGCGCCCTCACACGTACGCTCCCCCTAGAGCGTTGTCGTACCCTCACCTGGACCCTAAACCGTCCCCGTCCCCTAACCCTAACCCTAGCCCGAACCCTAACCCTAACCCTTCCCCGAAGCCTGACCCTCAGCCGTCCCCTAATCCTAACCCGTACGCTGACACTAACCCGCGCCCTCACACGTACGCTCCCCATAGAGCGTTGTCGTACCCTCACCTGGACCCTAAACCGTCCCCGTCCCCTAATCCTAACCCTAGCCCGAACTCTAACCCTAACCCTTCCCCGAAGCCTGACCCTCAGCCGTCCCCTAATCCTAACCCGTACGCTGACACTAACCCGCGCCCTCACACGTACGCTCCCCCTAGAGCGTTGTCGTACCCTCACCTGGACCCTAAACCGTCCCCGTCCCCTAACCCTAACCCTAGCCCGAACCCTAACCCTAACCCTTCCCCGAAGCCTGACCCTCAGCCGTCCCCTAATCCTAACCCGTACGCTGACACTAACCCGCGCCCTCACACGTACGCTCCCCCTAGAGCGTTGTCGTACCCTCACCTGGACCCTAAACCGTCCCCGTCCCCTAACCCTAACCCTAGCCCGAACCCTAACCCTAACCCTTCCCTGAAGCCTGACCCTCAGCCGTCCCCTAATCCTAACCCGTACGCTGACACTAACCCGCGCCCTCACACGTACGCTCCCCCTAGAGCGTTGTCGTACCCTCACCTGGACCCTGAACCGTCCCCGTCCCCTAACCCTAACCCTAGGCCGAACCCTAACCCTAACCCTTCCCCGAAGCCTGACCCTCAGCCGTCCCCTAATCCTAACCCGTACGCTGACACTAACCCGCGCCCTCACACGTACGCTCCCCCTAGAGCGTTGTCGTACCCTCACCTGGACCCTGAACCGTCCCCGTCCCCTAATCCTAACCCTAGCCCGAACCCTAACCCTAACCCTTCCCCGATGCCTGACCCTCAGCCGTCCCCTAATCCTAACCCGTACGCTGACACTAACCCGCGCCCTCACACGTACGCTCCCCCTAGAGCGTTGTCGTACCCTCACCTGGACCCTAAACCGTCCCCGTCCCCTAACCCTAACCCTAGCCCGAACCCTAACCCTAACCCTTCCCCGAAGCCTGATCCTCAGGCGTCCCCTAATCCTAACCCGTACGCTGACACTAACCCGCGCCCTCACACGTACGCTCCCCCTAGAGCGTTGTCGTACCCTCACCTGGACCCTAAACCGTCCCCGTCCCCTAACCCTAACCCTAGCCCGAACCCTAACCCTAACCCTTCCCTGAAGCCTGACCCTCAGCCGTCCCCTAATCCTAACCCGTACGCTGACACTAACCCGCGCCCTCACACGTACGCTCCCCCTAGAGCGTTGTCGTACCCTCACCTGGACCCTGAACGGTCCCCGTCCCCTAACCCTAACCCTAGGCCGAACCCTAACCCTAACCCTTCCCCGAAGCCTGACCCTCAGCCGTCCCCTAATCCTAACCCGTACGCTGACACTAACCCGCGCCCTCACACGTACGCTCCCCCTAGAGCGTTATCGTACCCTCACCTGGACCCTGAACCGTCCCCGTCCCCTAACCCTAACCCTAACCCGAACCCTAACCCTACCCCTTCCCCGAAGCCTGACCCTCAGCCGTCCCCTAATCCTAACCCGTACGCTGACACTAACCCGCGCCCTCACACGTACGCTCCCCCTAGAGCGTTGTCGTACCCTCACCTGGACCCTGAACCGTCCCCGTCCCCTAACCCTAACCCTAGGCCGAAGCCTAATCCTAACCCTTCCCCGAAGCCTGACCCTCAGCCGTCCCCTAATCCTAATCCGTACGCTGACACTAACCCGCGCCCTCACACGTACGCTCCCCCTAGAGCGTTGTCGTACCCTCACCTGGACCCTGAACCGTCCCCGTCCCCTAACCCTAACCCTAGGCCGAAGCCTAACCCTAACCCTTCCCCGAAGCCTGACCCTCAGCCGTCCCCTAATCCTAACCCGTACGCTGACACTAACCCGCGCCCTCACACGTACGCTCCCCCTAGAGCGTTGTCGTACCCTCACCTGGACCCTAAACCGTCCCCGTCCCCTAACCCTAACCCTAGCCCGAACCCTAACCCTAACCCTTCCCCGAAGCCTGACCCTCAGCCGTCCCCTAATCCTAACCCGTACGCTGACACTAACCCGCGCCCTCACACGTACGCTCCCCCTAGAGCGTTGTCGTACCCTCACCTGGACCCTAAACCGTCCCCGTCCCCTAACCCTAACCCTAGCCCGAACCCTAACCCTAACCCTTCCCCGAAGCCTGATCCTCAGGCGTCCCCTAATCCTAACCCGTACGCTGACACTAACCCGCGCCCTCACACGTACGCTCCCCCTAGAGCGTTGTCGTACCCTCACCTGGACCCTAAACCGTCCCCGTCCCCTAACCCTAACCCTAGCCCGAACCCTAACCCTAACCCTTCCCTGAAGCCTGACCCTCAGCCGTCCCCTAATCCTAACCCGTACGCTGACACTAACCCGCGCCCTCACACGTACGCTCCCCCTAGAGCGTTGTCGTACCCTCACCTGGACCCTGAACGGTCCCCGTCCCCTAACCCTAACCCTAGGCCGAACCCTAACCCTAACCCTTCCCCGAAGCCTGACCCTCAGCCGTCCCCTAATCCTAACCCGTACGCTGACACTAACCCGCGCCCTCACACGTACGCTCCCCCTAGAGCGTTGTCGTACCCTCACCTGGACCCTGAACCGTCCCCGTCCCCTAACCCTAACCCTAACCCGAACCCTAACCCTACCCCTTCCCCGAAGCCTGACCCTCAGCCGTCCCCTAATCCTAACCCGTACGCTGACACTAACCCGCGCCCTCACACGTACGCTCCCCCTAGAGCGTTGTCGTACCCTCACCTGGACCCTGAACCGTCCCCGTCCCCTAACCCTAACCCTAGGCCGAAGCCTAATCCTAACCCTTCCCCGAAGCCTGACCCTCAGCCGTCCCCTAATCCTAATCCGTACGCTGACACTAACCCGCGCCCTCACACGTACGCTCCCCCTAGAGCGTTGTCGTACCCTCACCTGGACCCTGAACCGTCCCCGTCCCCTAACCCTAACCCTAGGCCGAAGCCTAACCCTAACCCTTCCCCGAAGCCTGACCCTCAGCCGTCCCCTAATCCTAACCCGTACGCTGACACTAACCCGCGCCCTCACACGTACGCTCCCCCTAGAGCGTTGTCGTACCCTCACCTGGACCCTAAACCGTCCCCGTCCCCTAACCCTAACCCTAGCCCGAACCCTAACCCTAACCCTTCCCCGAAGCCTGACCCTCAGCCGTCCCCTAATCCTAACCCGTACGCTGACACTAACCCGCGCCCTCACACGTACGCTCCCCCTAGAGCGTTGTCGTACCCTCACCTGGACCCTAAACCGTCCCCGTCCCCTAACCCTAACCCTAGCCCGAACCCTAACCCTAACCCTTCCCCGAAGCCTGACCCTCAGCCGTCCCCTAATCCTAACCCGTACACTGACACTAACCCGCGCCCTCACACGTACGCTCCCCCTAGAGCGTTGTCGTACCCTCACCTGGACCCTGAACCGTCCCCGTCCCCTAACCCTAACCCTAGCCCGAACCCTAACCCTAACCCTTCCCCGAAGCCTGACCCTCAGCCGTCCCCTAATCCTAACCCGTACGCTGACACTAACCTGCGCCCTCACACGTACGCTCCCCCTAGAGCGTTGTCGTACCCTCACCTGGACCCTAAACCGTCCCCGTCCCCTAACCCTAACCCTAGCCCGAACCCTAACCCTAACCCTTCCCCGAAGCCTGACCCTCAGGCGTCCCCTAATCCTAACCCGTACGCTGACACTAACCCGCGCCCTCACACTTACGCTCCCCCTAGAGCGTTGTCGTACCCTCACCTGGACCCTAAACCGTCCCCGTCCCCTAACCCTAACCCTAGCCCGAACCCTAACCCTAACCCTTCCCCGAAGCCTGACCCTCAGCCGTCCCCTAATCCTAACCCGTACGCTGACACTAACCCGCGCCCTCACACGTACGCTCCCCCTAGAGCGTTGTCGTACCCTCACCTGGACCCTGAACCGTCCCCGTCCCCTAACCCTAACCCTAGCCCGAACCCTAACCCTAACCCTTCCCCGAAGCCTGACCCTCAGCCGTCCCCTAATCCTAACCCGTACGCTGACACTAACCCGCGCCCTCACACGTACGCTCCCCCTAGAGCGTTGTCCTACCCTCACCTGGACCCTGAACCGTCCCCGTCCCCTAACCCTAACCCTAGGCCGAACCCTAACCCTAACCCTTCCCCGAAGCCTGACCCTCAGCCGTCCCCTAATCCTAACCCGTACGCTGACACTAACCCGCGCCCTCACACGTACGCTCCCCCTAGAGCGTTGTCGTACCCTCACCTGGACCCTGAACCGTCCCCGTCCCCTAATCCTAACCCTAGCCCGAACCCTAACCCTAACCCTTCCCCGAAGCCTGACCCTCAGCCGTCCCCTAATCCTAACCCGTACGCTGACACTAACCCGCGCCCTCACACGTACGCTCCCCCTAGAGCGTTGTCGTACCCTCACCTGGACCCTAAACCGTCCCCGTCCCCTAACCCTAACCCTAGCCCGAACCCTAACCCTAACCCTTCCCCGAAGCCTGATCCTCAGGCGTCCCCTAATCCTAACCCGTACGCTGACACTAACCCGCGCCCTCACACGTACGCTCCCCCTAGAGCGTTGTCGTACCCTCACCTGGACCCTGAACCGTCCCCGTCCCCTAACCCTAACCCTAGCCCGAACCCTAACCCTAACCCTTCCCCGAAGCCTGATCCTCAGGCGTCCCCTAATCCTAACCCGTACGCTGACACTAACCCGCGCCCTCACACGTACGCTCCCCCTAGAGCGTTGTCGTACCCTCACCTGGACCCTAAACCGTCCCCGTCCCCTAACCCTAACCCTAGCCCGAACCCTAACCCTAACCCTTCCCTGAAGCCTGACCCTCAGCCGTCCCCTAATCCTAACCCGTACGCTGACACTAACCCGCGCCCTCACACGTACGCTCCCCCTAGAGCGTTGTCGTACCCTCACCTGGACCCTGAACGGTCCCCGTCCCGTAACCCTAACCCTAGGCCGAACCCTAACCCTAACCCTTCCCCGAAGCCTGACCCTCAGCCGTCCCCTAATCCTAACCCGTACGCTGACACTAACCCGCGCCCTCACACGTACGCTCCCCCTAGAGCGTTGTCGTACCCTCACCTGGACCCTGAACCGTCCCCGTCCCCTAACCCTAACCCTAACCCGAACCCTAACCCTACCCCTTCCCCGAAGCCTGACCCTCAGCCGTCCCCTAATCCTAACCCGTACGCTGACACTAACCCGCGCCCTCACACGTACGCTCCCCCTAGAGCGTTGTCGTACCCTCACCTGGACCCTGAACCGTCCCCGTCCCCTAACCCTAACCCTAGGCCGAAGCCTAATCCTAACCCTTCCCCGAAGCCTGACCCTCAGCCGTCCCCTAATCCTAATCCGTACGCTGACACTAACCCGCGCCCTCACACGTACGCTCCCCCTAGAGCGTTGTCGTACCCTCACCTGGACCCTGAACCGTCCCCGTCCCCTAACCCTAACCCTAGGCCGAAGCCTAACCCTAACCCTTCCCCGAAGCCTGACCCTCAGCCGTCCCCTAATCCTAACCCGTACGCTGACACTAACCCGCGCCCTCACACGTACGCTCCCCCTAGAGCGTTGTCGTACCCTCACCTGGACCCTAAACCGTCCCCGTCCCCTAACCCTAACCCTAGCCCGAACCCTAACCCTAACCCTTCCCCGAAGCCTGACCCTCAGCCGTCCCCTAATCCTAACCCGTACGCTGACACTAACCCGCGCCCTCACACGTACGCTCCCCCTAGAGCGTTGTCGTACCCTCACCTGGACCCTAAACCGTCCCCGTCCCCTAACCCTAACCCTAGCCCGAACCCTAACCCTAACCCTTCCCCGAAGCCTGACCCTCAGCCGTCCCCTAATCCTAACCCGTACACTGACACTAACCCGCGCCCTCACACGTACGCTCCCCCTAGAGCGTTGTCGTACCCTCACCTGGACCCTGAACCGTCCCCGTCCCCTAACCCTAACCCTAGCCCGAACCCTAACCCTAACCCTTCCCCGAAGCCTGACCCTCAGCCGTCCCCTAATCCTAAACCGTACGCTGACACTAACCCGCGCCCTCACACGTACACTCCCCCTAGAGCGCTGTCGTACCCTCACCTGAACACTAAACCGTCCCCGTCCCCTAACCCTAACCCTAGCCCTAACCCTAACCCTAACCCTTCCCCGAAGCCTGACCCTCAGCCGTCCCCTAATCCTAACCCGTACGCTGACACTAACCCGCGCCCTCACACGTACGCTCCACCTAGAGCGTTGTCGTACCCTCACCTGGACCCTAAACCGTCCCCGTCCCCTAACCCTAACCCTAGCCCGAACCCTAACCCTAACCCTTCCCCGAAGCCTGACCCTCAGCCGTCCCCTAATCCTAACCCGTACGCTGACACTAACCCGCGCCCTCACACGTACTCTCCCCCTAGAGCGTTGTCGTACCCTCACCTGGACCCTAAACCGTCCCCGTCCCCTACCCTAACCCTAGCCCGAACCCTAACCCTAACCCTTCCCCGAAGCCTGACCCTCAGCCGTCCCCTAATCCTAACCCGTACGCTGACACTAACCCGCGCCCTCACACGTACGCTCCCCCTAGAGCATTGTCATACCCTCACCTGGACCCTTAACCGTCCCCGTCCCCTAACCCTAACCCTAGCCCGAACCCTAACCCTAACACTTCCCCGAAGCCTGACCCTCAGCCGTCCCCTAATCCTAACCCGTACGCTGACACTAACCCGCGCCATCACACGTACGCTCCCCCTAGAGCGTTGTCGTACCCTCACCTGGACCCTAAACCGTCCCCGTCCCCTAACCCTAACCATAGCCCGAACCCAAACCCTAACCCTTCCCCGAAGCCTGACCCTCAGCCGTCCCCTAATCCTAACCCGTACGCTGACACTAACCCGCGCCCTCACACGTACGCTCCCCCTAGAGTGTTGTCGTACCCTCACCTGGACCCTAAACCGTCCCCGTCCCCTAACCCTAACCCTAGCCCGAACCCAAACCCCAACACTTCCCCGAAGCCTGACCCTCAGCCGTCCCCTAATCCTAACCCGTACGCTGACACTAACCCGCGCCCTCACACGTACGCTCCCCCTAGAGCGTTGTCGTACACTCACCTGGACCCTGAACCGTCCCCGTTCCCTAACCCTAACTCTAGGCCGAACCCTAACCCTAACACTTCCCCGAAGCCTGACACTCAGCCGTCCCCTAATCCTAACCCGTACGCTGACACTAACCCGCGCCCTCACACGTACGCTCCCCCTAGAGCGTTGTCGTACCCTCACCTGGACCCTGAACCGTCCCCGTCCCCTAACCCTAACCCTAGCCCGAACCCTAACCCTAACCCTTCCCCGAAGGCTGACCCTCAGCCGTCCCCTAATCCTAACCCGTACGCTGACACTAACCCGCGCCCTCACACGTACGCTCCCCCTAGAGCGTTGTCGTACCCTCACCTGGACCCTGAACCTTCCCCGTCCCCTAACCCTAACCCTAGCCCGAACCCTAACCCTAACCCTTCCCCGAAGCCTGACCCTCAGCCGTCCCCTAATCCTAACCCGTACGCTGACACTAACCCGCGCCCTCACACGTACGCTCCCCCTAGAGCGTTGTCGTACCCTCACCTGGACCCTAAACCGTCCCCGTCCCCTAACCCTAACCCTAGCCCGAACCCTAACCCTAACCCTTCCCCGAAGCCTGACCCTCAGCCGTCCCCTAATCCTAACCCGTACGCTGACACTAACCCGCGCCCTCACAGGTACGCTCCCCCTAGAGCGTTGTCCTACCCTCACCTGGACCCTAAACCGTCCCCGTCCCCTAACCCTAACCCAGCCCGAACCCTAACCCTAACCCTTCCCCGAAGCCTGACCCTCAGCCGTCCCCTAATCCTAACCCGTACGCTGACACTAACCCGCGCCCTCACACGTACGCTCCCCCTAGAGCGTTGTCGTACCCTCACCTGGACCCTAAACCGTCCCCGTCCCCTAACCCTAACCCTAGCCCGAACCCTAACCCTAACCCTTCCCCGAAGCCTGACCCTCAGCCGTCCCCTAATCCTAACCCGTACGCTGACACTAACCCGCGCCCTCACACGTACTCTCCCCCTAGAGCGTTGTCGTACCCTCACCTGGACCCGAAACCGTCCCCGTCCCCTAACCCTAACCCTAGCCCGAACCCTAACCCTAACACTTCCCCGAAGCCTGACCCTCAGCCGTCCCCTAATCCTAACCCGTACGCTGACACTAACCCGCGCCCTCACACGTACGCTCCCCCTAGAGCGTTGTCGTACCCTCACCTGGACCCTAAACCGTCCCCGTCCCCTAACCCTAACCCTAGGCCGAAGCCTAACCCTAACCCTTCCCCGAAGCCTGACCCTCAGCCGTCCCCTAATCCTAACCCGTACGCTGACACTAACCCGCGCCCTCACACGTACGCTCCCCCTAGAGCGTTGTCGTACCCTCACCTGGACCCTAAACCGTCCCCGTCCCCTAACCCTAACCCTAGCCCGAACCCTAACCCTAATCCTTCCCCGAAGCCTGACACTCAGCCGTCCCCTAATCCTAACAAGTACGCTGACACTAACCCGCACCCTCACACGTACGCTCCCCCTAGAGCGTTGTCGTACCCTCACCTGGACCCTAAACCGTCCCCGTCCCCTAATCCTAACCCTAGCCCGAACCCTAACCCTAACCCTTCCCCGAAGCCTGACCCTCAGCCGTCCCCTAATCCTAACCCGTACGCTGACACTAACCCGCGCCCTCACACGTACGCTCCCCCTAGAGTGTTGTCGTACCCTCACCTGGACCCTAAACCGTCCCCGTCCCCTAACCCTAACCCTAGCCCGAACCCTAACCCTAACACTTCCCCGAAGCCTGACCCTCAGCCGTCCCCTAATCCTAACCCGTACGCTGACACTAACCCGCGCCCTCACACGTACGCTCCCCCTGGAGCGTTGTCGTACCCTCACCTGGACCCTAAACCGTCCCCGTCCCCTAACCCTAACCCTAGCCCGAACCCTAACCCTAATCCTTCCCCGAAGCCTGACACTCAGCCGTCCCCTAATCCTAACCCGTACGCTGACACTAACCCGCGCCCTCACACGTACGCTCCCCCTAGAGCGTTGTCGAACCCTCACCTGGACCCTAAACCGTCCCCGTCCCCTAATCCTAACCCTAGCCCGAACCCTAACCCTAACCCTTCCCGGAAGCCTGACCCTCAGCCGTCCCCTAATCCTAACCCGTACGCTGACACTAACCCGCGCCCTCACACGTACGCTCCCCCTAGAGCGTTGTCGTACCCTCACCTGGACCCTAAACCGTCCCCGTCCCCTAACCCTAACCCTAGCCCGAACCCTAACCCTAACCCTTCCCCGAAGCCTGACCCTCAGGCGTCCCCTAATCCTAACCCGTACGCTGACACTAAACCGCGCCCTCACACGTACGCTCCCCCTAGAGCGTTGTCGTACCGTCACCTGGACCCTGAACCGTCCCCGTCCCCTAACCCTAACCCTAGCCCGAACCCTAACCCTAACCCTTCCCCGAAGCCTGACCCTCAGGCGTCCCCTAATCCTAACCCGTACGCTGACACTAACCCGCGCCCTCACACGTACGCTCCCCCTAGAGCGTTGTCGTACCCTCACCTGGACCCTGAACCGTCCCCGTCCCCTAACCCTAACCCTAGGCCGAACCCTAACCCTAACACTTCCCCGAAGCCTGACCCTCAGCCGTCCCATAATCCTAACCCGTACGCTGACACTAACCCGCGCCCTCACACGTACGCTCCCCCTAGAGCGTTGTCGTACCCTCACCTGGACCCTAAACCGTCCCCGTCCCCTAACCCTAACCCTAGCCCGAACCCTAACCCTAACCCTTCCCCGAAGCCTGACCCTCAGCCGTCCCCTAATCCTAACCCGTACGCTGACACTAACCCGCGCCCTCACACGTACGCTCCCCCTAGAGCGCTGTCGTACCCTCACCTGAACACTAAACCGTCCCCGTCCCCTAACCCTAACCCTAGCCCGAACCCTAACCCTAACCCTTCCCCGAAGCCTGACCCTCAGCCGTCCCCTAATCCTAACCCGTACGCTGACACTAACCCGCGCCCTCACACGTACGCTCCCCCTACAGCGTTGTCGTACCCTCACGTGGACCCTAAACCGTCCCCGTCCCCTAACCCTAACCCTAGGCCGAAGCCTAACCCTAACCCTTCCCCGAAGCCTGACCCTCAGCCGTCCCCTAATCCTAACCCGTACGCTGACACTAACCCGCGCCCTCACACGTACTCTCCCCCTAGAGCGTTGTCGTACCCTCACCTGGACCCTAAACCGTCCCCGTCCCCTAACCCTAACCCTAGCCCGAACCCTAACCCTAACCCTTCCCCGAAGCCTGACCCTCAGCCGTCCCCTAATCCTAACCCGTACGCTGACACTAACCCGCGCCCTCACACGTACGCTCCCCCTAGAGCGTTGTCGTACCCTCACCTGGACCCTAAACCGTCCCCGTCCCCTAACCCTAACCCTAGCCCGAACCCTAACCCTAACCCTTCCCCGAAGCCTGACCCTCAGGCGTCCCCTAATCCTAACCCGTACGCTGACACTAACCCGCGCCCTCACACGTACGCTCCCCCTAGAGCGTTGTCGTACCCTCACTTGGACCCTAAACCGTCCCCGTCCCCTAACCCTAACCCTAGCCCGAACCCAAACCCTAACCCTTCCCCGAATCCTGACCCTCAGCCGTCCCCTAATCCTAACCCGTACGCTGACACTAACCCGCGTCCTCACACGTACGCTCCCCCTAGAGCGTTGTCGTACCCTCACCTGGACCCTAAACCGTCCCCGTCCCCTAACCCTAACCCCAGCCCGAACCCAAACCCTAACCCTTCCCCGAAGCCTGACCCTCAGCCGTCCCCTAATCCTAACCCGTACGCTGACACTAACCCGCGCCCTCACACGTACGCTCCCCCTAGAGCGTTGTCGTACACTCACCTGGACCCTGAACCGTCCCCGTCCCCTAACCCTAACCCTAGGCCGAACCCTAACCCTAACACTTCCCCGAAGCCTGACACTCAGCCGTCCCCTAATCCTAACCCGTACGCTGACACTAACCCGCGCCCTCACACGTACGCTCCCCCTAGAGCGTTGTCGTACCCTCACCTGGACCCTGAACCGTCCCCGTCCCCTAACCCTAACCCTAGCCCGAACCCTAACCCTAACCCTTCCCCGAAGGCTGACCCTCAGCCGTCCCCTAATCCTAACCCGTCCGCTGACACTAACCCGCGCCCTCACACTTACGCTCCCCCTAGAGCGTTGTCGTACCCTCACCTGGACCCTGAACCGTCCCCGTCCCCTAACCCTAACCCTAGCCCGAACCCTAACCCTAACACTTCCCCGAAGCCTGACCCTCAGCCGTCCCCTAATCCTAACCCGTACGCTGACACTAACCCGCGCCCTCACACGTACGCTCCCCCTAGAGCGTTGTCGTACCCTCACCTGGACCCTAAACCGTCCCCATCCCTTAACCCTAACCCTAGCCCGAACCCTAACCCTAACCCTTCCCCGAAGCCTGACCCTCAGCCGTCCCCTAATCCTAACCCGTACGCTGACACTAATCCGCGCCCTCACACGTACGCTCCCCCTAGAGCGTTGTCCTACCCTCACCTGGACCCTAAACCGTCCCCGTCCCCTAACCCTAACCCAGCCCGAACCCTAACCCTAACCCTTCCCCGAAGCCTGACCCTCAGCCGTCCCCTAATCCTAACCCGTACGGTGACACTAACCCGCGCCCTCACACGTACGCTCCCCCTAGAGCGTTGTTGTACCCTCACCTGGACCCTAAACCGTCCCCGTCCCCTAACCCTAACCCTAGCCCGAACCCTAACCCTAACCCTTCCCCGAAGCCTGACCCTCAGCCGTCCCCTAATCCTAACCCGTACGCTGACACTAACCCGCGCCCTCACACGTACGCTCCCCCTAGAGCGTTGTCGTACACTCACCTGGACCCTAAACCGTCCCCGTCCCCTAACCCTAACCCTAGCCCGAAGCCTAACCCTAACCCTTCCCCGAAGCCTGACCCTCAGCCGTCCCCTAATCCTAACCCGTACGCTGACACTAACCCGCGCCCTCACACGTACGCTCCCCCTAGAGCGTTGTCGTACCCTCACCTGGACCCTAAACCGTCCACGTCCCCTAACCCTAACCCTAGCCCGAACCATAACCCTAACCCTTCCCCGAAGCCTGACCCTCAGCCGTCACCTAATCCTAACACGTACGCTGACACTAACCCGCGCCCTCACACGTACGCTCCCCCTAGAGCGTTGTCGTACCCTCACCTGGACCCTAAACCGTCCCCGTCCCCTAACCCTAACCCTAGCCCGAACCCTAACCCTAACCCTTCCCCGAAGCCTGACCCTCAGCCGTCCCCTAATCCTAACCCGTACGCTGACACTAACCCGCGCCCTCACACGTACTCTCCCCCTAGAGCGTTGTCGTACCCTCACCTGGACCCTAAACCGTCCCCGTCCCCTAACCCTAACCCTAGCCCGAACCCTAACCCTAACCCTTCCCCGAAGCCTGACCCTCAGCCGTCCCCTAATCCTAACCCGTACGCTGACACTAACCCACGCCCTCACACGTACGCTCCCCCTAGAGCGTTGTCGTACCCTCACCTGGACCCTAAACCGTCCCCGTCCCCTAACCCTAACGCTAGGCCGAAGCCTAACCCTAACCCTTCCCCGAAGCCTGACCCTCAGCCGTCCCCTAATCCTAACCCATACGCTGAGACTAACCCGCGCCCTCACACGTACGCTCCCCCTAGAGCGTTGTCGTACCCTCACCTGGACCCTAAACCGTCCCCGTCCCCTAACCCTAACCCTAGCCCGAACCCTAACCCTAATCCTTCCCCGAAGCCTGACACTCAGCCGTCCCCTAATCCTAACCCGTACGCTGACACTAACCCGCGCCCTAACACGTACGCTCCCCCTAGAGCGTTGTCGTACCCTCACCTGGACCCTAAACCGTCCCCGTCCCCTAATCCTAACCCTAGCCCGAACCCTAACCCTAACCCTTCCCCGAAGCCTGACCCTCAGCCGTCCCCTAATCCTAACCCGTACGCTGACACTAACCCGCGCCCTCACACGTACGCTCCCCCTAGAGCGTTGTCGTACCCTCACCTGGACCCTAAACCGTCCCCGTCCCCTAATCCTAACCCTAGCCCGAACCCTAACCCTAACCCTTCCCCGAAGCCTGACCCTCAGCCGTCCCCTAATCCTAACCCGTACGCTGACACTAACCCGCGCCCTCACACGTACGCTCCCCCTAGAGCGTTGTCGTACCCTCACCTGGACCCTAAACCGTCCCCGTCCCCTAACCCTAACCCTAGCCCGAACCCTAACCCTAACCCTTCCCCGAAGCCTGACCCTCAGGCGTCCCCTAATCCTAACCCGTACGCTGACACTAACCCGCGCCCTCACACGTACGCTCCCCCTAGAGCGTTGTCGTACCCTCACCTGGACCCTAAACCGTCCCCGTCCCCTAACCCTAACCCTAGCCCGAACCCTAACCCTAACCCTTCCCCGAAGCCTGACCCTCAGCCGTCCCCTAATCCTAACCCGTACGCTGACACTAACCCGCGCCCTCACACGTACGCTCCCCCTAGAGCGTTGTCGTACCCTCACCTGGACCCTGAACCATCCCCGTCCCCTAACCCTAACCCTAGGCCGAACCCTAACCCTAACCCTTCCCCGAAGCCTGACCCTCAGGCGTCCCCTAATCCTAACCCGTACGCTGACACTAACCCGCGCCCTCACACGTACGCTCCCCCTAGAGCGTTGTCGTACCCTCACCTGGACCCTGAACCGTCCCCGTCCCCTAACCCTAACCCTAGCCCGAACCCTAACCCTAACCCTTCCCCGAAGGCTGACCCTCAGCCGTCCCCTAATCCTAACCCGTACGCTGACACTAACCCGCGCCCTCACACGTACGCTCCCCCTAGAGCGTTGTCGTACCCTCACCTGGACCCTGAACCGTCCCCGTCCCCTAACCCTAACCCTAGGCCGAAGCCTAATTCTAACACTTCCCCGAAGCCTGACCCTCAGCCGTCCCCTAATCCTAACCCGTACGCTGACACTAACCCGCGCCCTCACACGTACGCTCCCCCTAGAGCGTTGTCGTACCCTCACCTGGACCCTGAACCGTCCCCGTCCCCTAACCCTAACCCTAGGCCGAAGCCTAACCCTAATCCTTCCCCGAAGCCTGACCCTCAGCCGTCCCCTAATCCTAACCCGTACGCTGACACTAACCCGCGCCCTCACACGTACGCTCCCCCTAGAGCGTTGTCGTACCCTCACCTGGACCCTGAACCGTCCCCGTCCCCTAACCCTAACCCTAGCCCGAAGCCTAACCCTAACCCTTCCCCGAAGCCTGACCCTCAGCCGTCCCCTAATCCTAACCCGTACGCTGACACTAACCCGCGCCCTCACACGTACGCTCCCCCTAGAGCGTTGTCGTACCCTCACCTGGACCCTAAACCGTCCCCGTCCCCTAACCATAACCCTAGCCCGAACCCTAACCCTAACCCTTCCCAGAAGCCTGACCCTCAGCCGTCCCCTAATCCTAACCCGTACGCTGACACTAACCCGCGCCCTCACACGTACGCTCCCCCTAGAGCGTTGTCCTACCCTCACCTGGACCCTAAACCGTCCCCGTCCCCTAACCCTAACCCTAGCCCGAACCCTAACCCTAACCCTTCCCCGAAGCCTGACCCTCAGGCGTCCCCTAATCCTAACCCGTACGCTGACACTAACCCGCGCCCTCACACGTACGCTCCCCCTAGAGCGTTGTCGTACACTCACCTGGACCCTAAACCGTCCCCGTCCCCTAACCCTAACCCTAGCCCGAACCCTAACCCTAACCCTTCCCCGAAGCCTGACCCTCAGCCGTCCCCTAATCCTAACCCGTACGCTGACACTAACCCACGCCCTCACACGTACGCTCCCCCTAGAGCGTTGTCGTACCCTCACCTGGACCCTAAACCGTCCCCGTCCCCTAACCCTAACCCTAGCCCGAACCCTAACCCTAACCCTTCCCCGAAGCCTGACCCTCAGCCGTCCCCTAATCCTAACCCGTACGCTGACACTAACCCGCGCCCTCACACGTACGCTCCCCCTAGAGCGTTGTCGTACCCTCACCTGGACCCTAAACCGTCCCCGTCCCCTAACCCTAACCCTAGCCCGAACCCTAACTCTAACCCTTCCCCGAAGCCTGACCCTCAGCCGTCCCCTAATCCTAACCCGTACGCTGACACTAACCCGCGCCCTAACACGTACGCTCCCCCTAGAGCGTTGTCGTACCCTCACCTGGACCCTAAACCGTCCCCGTCCCCTAACCCTAACCCTAGCCCGAACCCTAACCCTAACCCTTCCCCGAAGCCTGACCCTCAGCCGTCACCTAATCCTAACCCGTACGCTGACACTAACCCGCGCCCTCACACGTACGCTCCCCCGAGAGCATTGTCGTACCCTCACCTGGACCCTGAACCGTCCCCGTCCCCTAACCCTAACCCTAGCCCGAACCCTAACCCTAACCCTTCCCCGAAGCCTGACCCTCAGCCGTCCCCTAATCCTAACCCGTACGCTGACACTAACCCGCGCCCTCACACGTACGCTCCCCCTAGAGCGTTCTCGTACCCTCACCTGGACCCTAAACCGTCCCCGTCCCCTAACCCTAACCCTAGCCCGAACCCTAACCCTAACCCTTCCCCGAAGCCTGACCCTCAGCCGTCCCCTAATCCTAAACCGTACGCTGACACTAACCCGCGCCCTCACACGTACACTCCCCCAGAGCGCTGTCGTACCCTCACCTGAACACTAAACCGTCCCCGTCCCCTAACCCTAACCCTAGCCCGAACCCTAACCCTAACCCTTCCCCGAAGCCTGACCCTCAGCCGTCCCCTAATCCTAACCCGTACGCTGACACTAACCCGCGCCCTCACACGTACGCTCCCCCTAGAGCGTTGACGTACCCTCACCTGGACCCTAAACCGTCCCCGTCCCCTAACCCTAACCCTAGCCCAAACCCTAACCCTAACCCTTCCCCGAAGCCTGACCCTCAGCCGTCCCCTAATCCTAACCCGTACGCTGACACTAACCCGCGCCCTCACACGTACTCTCCCCCTAGAGCGTTGTCGTACCCTCACCTGGACCCTAAACCGTCCCCGTCCCCTACCCTAACCCTAGCCCGAACCCTAACCCTAACCCTTCCCCGAAGCCTGACCCTCAGCCATCCCCTAATCCTAACCCGTACGCTGACACTAACCCGCGCCCTCACACGTACGCTCCCCCTAGAGCATTGTCATACCCTCACCTGGACCCTAAACCGTCCCCGTCCCCTAACCCTAACCCTAGCCCGAACCCTAACCCTAACCCTTCCCCGAAGCCTGACACTCAGCCGTCCCCTAATCCTAACCCGTACGCTGACACTAACCCGCGCCCTCACACGTACGCTCCCCCTAGAGCGTTGTCGTACCCTCACCTGGACCCGAAACCGTCCCCGTCCCCTAACCCTAACCCTAGCCCGAACCCTAACCCTAACCCTTCCCCGAAGCCTGACCCTCAGCCGTCCCCTAATCCTAACCCGTACGCTGACACTAACCCGCGCCCTCACACGTACGCTCCCCCTAGAGCGTTGTCGTACCCTCACCTGGACCCTAAACCGTCCCCGTCCCCTAACCCTAACCCTAGCCCGAACCCTAACCCTAACCCTTCCCCGAAGCCTGACCCTCAGGCGTCCCCTAATCCTAACCCGTACGCTGACACTAACCCGCGCCCTCACACGTACGCTCCCCCTAGAGCGTTGTCGTACCCTCACCTGGACCCTAAACCGTCCCCGTCCCCTAACCCTAACCCTAGCCCGAACACTAACCCTAACACTTCCCCGAAGCCTGACCCTCAGCCGTCCCCTAATCCTAACCCGTACGCTGACACTAACCCGCGCCCTCACACGTACACTCCCCCTAGAGCGTTGTCGTACCCTCACCTGGACCCTGAACCGTCCCCGTCCCCTAACCCTAACCCTAGGCCGAAGCCTAACCCTAAACCTTCCCCGAAGCCTGACCCTCAGCCGTCCCCTAATCCTAACCCGTACGCTGACACTAACCCGCGCCCTCACACGTACGCTCCCCCTAGAGCGTTGTCGTACCATCACCTGGACCCTGAACCGTCCCCGTCCCCTAACCCTAACCCTAGGCCGAAGCCTAACCCTAACCCTTCCCCGAAGCCTGACCCTCAGCCGTCCCCTAATCCTAACCCGTATGCTGACACTAACCCGCGCCCTCACACGTACGCTCCCCCTAGAGCGTTGTCGTACCCTCACCTGGACCCTAAACCGTCCCCGTTCCCTAACCCTAACCCTAGCCCGAACCCTAACCCTAATCCTTCCCCGAAGCCTGACACTCAGCCGTCCCCTAATCCTAACCCGTACGCTGACACTAACCCGCGCCCTAACACGTACGCTCCCCCTAGAGCGTTGTCGTACCCTCACCTGGACCCTAAACCGTCCCCGTCCCCTAATCCTAACCCTAGCCCGAACCCTAACCCTAACCCTTCCCCGAAGCCTCCCCTCAGCCGTCCCCTAATCCTAACCCGTACGCTGACACTAACCCGCGCCCTCACACGTACGCTCCCCCTAGAGCATTGTCATACCCTCACCTGGACCCTAAACCGTCCCCGTCCCCTAACCCTAACCCTAGCCCGAACCCTAACCCTAACCCTTCCCCGAAGCCTGACACTCAGCCGTCCCCTAATCCTAACCCGTACGCTGACACTAACCCGCGCCCTCACACGTACGCTCCCCCTAGAGCGTTGTCGTACCCTCACCTGGACCCGAAACCGTCCCCGTCCCCTAACCCTAACCCTAGCCCGAACCCTAACCCTAACCCTTCCCCGAAGCCTGACCCTCAGCCGTCCCCTAATCCTAACCCGTACGCTGACACTAACCCGCGCCCTCACACGTACGCTCCCCCTAGAGCGTTGTCGTACCCTCACCTGGACCCGAAACCGTCCCCGTCCCCTAACCCTAACCCTAGCCCGAACCCTAACCCTAACCCTTCCCCGAAGCCTGACCCTCAGCCGTCCCCTAATCCTAACCCGTACGCTGACACTAACCCGCGCCCTCACACGTACGCTCCCCCTAGAGCGTTGTCGTACCCTCACCTGGACCCGAAACCGTCCCCGTCCCCTAACCCTAACCCTAGCCCGAACCCTAACCCTAACCCTTCCCCGAAGCCTGACCCTCAGCCGTCCCCTAATCCTAACCCGTATGCTGACACTAACCCGCGCCCTCACACGTACGCTCCCCCTAGAGCGTTGTCGTACCCTCACCTGGACCCTAAACCGTCCCCGTTCCCTAACCCTAACCCTAGCCCGAACCCTAACCCTAATCCTTCCCCGAAGCCTGACACTCAGCCGTCCCCTAATCCTAACCCGTACGCTGACACTAACCCGCGCCCTAACACGTACGCTCCCCCTAGAGCGTTGTCGTACCCTCACCTGGACCCTAAACCGTCCCCGTCCCCTAATCCTAACCCTAGCCCGAACCCTAACCCTAACCCTTCCCCGAAGCCTCCCCTCAGCCGTCCCCTAATCCTAACCCGTACGCTGACACTAACCCGCGCCCTCACACGTACGCTCCCCCTAGAGCATTGTCATACCCTCACCTGGACCCTAAACCGTCCCCGTCCCCTAACCCTAACCCTAGCCCGAACCCTAACCCTAACCCTTCCCCGAAGCCTGACACTCAGCCGTCCCCTAATCCTAACCCGTACGCTGACACTAACCCGCGCCCTCACACGTACGCTCCCCCTAGAGCGTTGTCGTACCCTCACCTGGACCCGAAACCGTCCCCGTCCCCTAACCCTAACCCTAGGCCGAACCCTAACCCTAACCCTTCCCCGAAGCCTGACCCTCAGCCGTCCCCTAATCCTAACCCGTACGCTGACACTAACCCGCGCCCTCACACGTACACTCCCCCTAGAGCGTTGTCGTACCCTCACCTGGACCCTGAACCGTCCCCGTCCCCTAACCCTAACCCTAGGCCGAAGCCTAACCCTAAACCTTCCCCGAAGCCTGACCCTCAGCCGTCCCCTAATCCTAACCCGTACGCTGACACTAACCCGCGCCCTCACACGTACGCTCCCCCTAGAGCGTTGTCGTACCCTCACCTGGACCCTGAACCGTCCCCGTCCCCTAATCCTAACCCTAGCCCGAACCCTAACCCTAACCCTTCCCCGAAGCCTGACCCTCAGCCGTCCCCTAATCCTAACCCGTACGCTGACACTAACCCGCGCCCTCACACGTACGCTCCCCCTAGAGCGTTGACGTACCCTCACCTGGACCCTAAACCGTCCCCGTCCCCTAACCCTAACCCTAGCCCAAACCCTAACCCTAACCCTTCCCCGAAGCCTGACCCTCAGCCGTCCCCTAATCCTAACCCGTACGCTGACACTAACCCGCGCCCTCACACGTACTCTCCCCCTAGAGCGTTGTCGTACCCTCACCTGGACCCTAAACCGTCCCCGTCCCCTACCCTAACCCTAGCCCGAACCCTAACCCTAACCCTTCCCCGAAGCCTGACCCTCAGCCATCCCCTAATCCTAACCCGTACGCTGACACTAACCCGCGCCCTCACACGTACGCTCCCCCTAGAGCATTGTCATACCCTCACCTGGACCCTAAACCGTCCCCGTCCCCTAACCCTAACCCTAGCCCGAACCCTAACCCTAACCCTTCCCCGAAGCCTGACACTCAGCCGTCCCCTAATCCTAACCCGTACGCTGACACTAACCCGCGCCCTCACACGTACGCTCCCCCTAGAGCGTTGTCGTACCCTCACCTGGACCCGAAACCGTCCCCGTCCCCTAACCCTAACCCTAGCCCGAACCCTAACCCTAACCCTTCCCCGAAGCCTGACCCTCAGCCGTCCCCTAATCCTAACCCGTACGCTGACACTAACCCGCGCCCTCACACGTACGCTCCCCCTAGAGCGTTGTCGTACCCTCACCTGGACCCTAAACCGTCCCCGTCCCCTAACCCTAACCCTAGCCCGAACCCTAACCCTAACCCTTCCCCGAAGCCTGACCCTCAGGCGTCCCCTAATCCTAACCCGTACGCTGACACTAACCCGCGCCCTCACACGTACGCTCCCCCTAGAGCGTTGTCGTACCCTCACCTGGACCCTAAACCGTCCCCGTCCCCTAACCCTAACCCTAGCCCGAACACTAACCCTAACACTTCCCCGAAGCCTGACCCTCAGCCGTCCCCTAATCCTAACCCGTACGCTGACACTAACCCGCGCCCTCACACGTACACTCCCCCTAGAGCGTTGTCGTACCCTCACCTGGACCCTGAACCGTCCCCGTCCCCTAACCCTAACCCTAGGCCGAAGCCTAACCCTAAACCTTCCCCGAAGCCTGACCCTCAGCCGTCCCCTAATCCTAACCCGTACGCTGACACTAACCCGCGCCCTCACACGTACGCTCCCCCTAGAGCGTTGTCGTACCATCACCTGGACCCTGAACCGTCCCCGTCCCCTAACCCTAACCCTAGGCCGAAGCCTAACCCTAACCCTTCCCCGAAGCCTGACCCTCAGCCGTCCCCTAATCCTAACCCGTATGCTGACACTAACCCGCGCCCTCACACGTACGCTCCCCCTAGAGCGTTGTCGTACCCTCACCTGGACCCTAAACCGTCCCCGTTCCCTAACCCTAACCCTAGCCCGAACCCTAACCCTAATCCTTCCCCGAAGCCTGACACTCAGCCGTCCCCTAATCCTAACCCGTACGCTGACACTAACCCGCGCCCTAACACGTACGCTCCCCCTAGAGCGTTGTCGTACCCTCACCTGGACCCTAAACCGTCCCCGTCCCCTAATCCTAACCCTAGCCCGAACCCTAACCCTAACCCTTCCCCGAAGCCTCCCCTCAGCCGTCCCCTAATCCTAACCCGTACGCTGACACTAACCCGCGCCCTCACACGTACGCTCCCCCTAGAGCATTGTCATACCCTCACCTGGACCCTAAACCGTCCCCGTCCCCTAACCCTAACCCTAGCCCGAACCCTAACCCTAACCCTTCCCCGAAGCCTGACACTCAGCCGTCCCCTAATCCTAACCCGTACGCTGACACTAACCCGCGCCCTCACACGTACGCTCCCCCTAGAGCGTTGTCGTACCCTCACCTGGACCCGAAACCGTCCCCGTCCCCTAACCCTAACCCTAGCCCGAACCCTAACCCTAACCCTTCCCCGAAGCCTGACACTCAGCCGTCCCCTAATCCTAACCCGTACGCTGACACTAACCCGCGCCCTCACACGTACGCTCCCCCTAGAGCGTTGTCGTACCCTCACCTGGACCCGAAACCGTCCCCGTCCCCTAACCCTAACCCTAGCCCGAACCCTAACCCTAACCCTTCCCCGAAGCCTGACCCTCAGCCGTCCCCTAATCCTAACCCGTACGCTGACACTAACCCGCGCCCTCACACGTACGCTCCCCCTAGAGCGTTGTCGTACCCTCACCTGGACCCTGAACCATCCCCGTCCCCTAACCCTAACCCTAGGCCGAACCCTAACCCTAACCCTTCCCCGAAGCCTGACCCTCAGGCGTCCCCTAATCCTAACCCGTACGCTGACACTAACCCGCGCCCTCACACGTACGCTCCCCCTAGAGCGTTGTCGTACCCTCACCTGGACCCTGAACCGTCCCCGTCCCCTAACCCTAACCCTAGCCCGAACCCTAACCCTAACCCTTCCCCGAAGCCTGACACTCAGCCGTCCCCTAATCCTAACCCGTACGCTGACACTAACCCGCGCCCTCACACGTACGCTCCCCCTAGAGCGTTGTCGTACCCTCACCTGGACCCGAAACCGTCCCCGTCCCCTAACCCTAACCCTAGCCCGAACCCTAACCCTAACCCTTCCCCGAAGCCTGACCCTCAGCCGTCCCCTAATCCTAACCCGTACGCTGACACTAACCCGCGCCCTCACACGTACGCTCCCCCTAGAGCGTTGTCGTACCCTCACCTGGACCCTAAACCGTCCCCGTCCCCTAACCCTAACCCTAGCCCGAACCCTAACCCTAACCCTTCCCCGAAGCCTGACCCTCAGGCGTCCCCTAATCCTAACCCGTACGCTGACACTAACCCGCGCCCTCACACGTACGCTCCCCCTAGAGCGTTGTCGTACCCTCACCTGGACCCTAAACCGTCCCCGTCCCCTAACCCTAACCCTAGCCCGAACCCTAACCCTAACCCTTCCCCGAAGCCTGACCCTCAGGCGTCCCCTAATCCTAACCCGTACGCTGACACTAACCCGCGCCCTCACACGTACGCTCCCCCTAGAGCGTTGTCGTACCCTCACCTGGACCCTAAACCGTCCCCGTCCCCTAACCCTAACCCTAGCCCGAACACTAACCCTAACACTTCCCCGAAGCCTGACCCTCAGCCGTCCCCTAATCCTAACCCGTACGCTGACACTAACCCGCGCCCTCACACGTACGCTCCCCCTAGAGCGTTGTCGTACCCTCACCTGGACCCTGAACAGTCCCCGTCCCCTAACCCTAACCCTAGGCCGAACCCTAACCCTAACCCTTCCCCGAAGCCTGACCCTCAGCCGTCCCCTAATCCTAACCCGTACGCTGACACTAACCCGCGCCCTCACACGTACACTCCCCCTAGAGCGTTGTCGTACCCTCACCTGGACCCTGAACCGTCCCCGTCCCCTAACCCTAACCCTAGGCCGAAGCCTAACCCTAAACCTTCCCCGAAGCCTGACCCTCAGCCGTCCCCTAATCCTAACCCGTACGCTGACACTAACCCGCGCCCTCACACGTACGCTCCCCCTAGAGCGTTGTCGTACCCTCACCTGGACCCTGAACCGTCCCCGTCCCCTAACCCTAACCCTAGGCCGAAGCCTAACCCTAACCCTTCCCCGAAGCCTGACCCTCAGCCGTCCCCTAATCCTAACCCGTATGCTGGCACTAACCCGCGCCCTCACACGTACGCTCCCCCTAGAGCGTTGTCGTACCCTCACCTGGACCCTAAACCGTCCCCGTCCCCTAACCCTAACCCTAGCCCGAACCCTAACCCTAATCCTTCCCCGAAGCCTGACACTCAGCCGTCCCCTAATCCTAACCCGTACGCTGACACTAACCCGCGCCCTAACACGTACGCTCCCCCTAGAGCGTTGTCGTACCCTCACCTGGACCCTAAACCGTCCCCGTCCCCTAATCCTAACCCTAGCCCGAACCCTAACCCTAACCCTTCCCCGAAGCCTGACCCTCAGCCGTCCCCTAATCCTAACCCGTACGCTGACACTAACCCGCGCCCTCACACGTACGCTCCCCCTAGAGCGTTGTCGTACCCTCACCTGGACCCTAAACCGTCCCCGTCCCCTAATCCTAACCCTAGCCCGAACCCTAACCCTAACACTTCCCCGAAGCCTGACACTCAGCCGTCCCCTAATCCTAACCCGTACGCTGACACTAACCCGCGCCCTCACACGTACGCTCCCCCTAGAGCGTTGTCGTACCCTCACCGGGACCCTAAACCGTCCCCGTCCCCTAACC